>NC_138300.1:97702500-97805000 GCF_965601325.2 Salmo salar
TGGGGGGGACAGGTGAGGGACAGGACTATTACTGGACCTGACATTTGGGGCTCTCGTCTACTCTAATCTCTTACACACACCAATTTACTCACTCACACACAAACACTCAACTTTCTGATCAATGGGACTATTTGACAGTACTTTGTGGACTGCACCACATTCTGAGGTAATTGGCAAAGGTAGTTTGGTTTGTGATTTTGAAAAGTTTTGAGCATCTGTAAAACTATGATATTGATAACTAGTTACAAACAGCACACACACACACACGCACACATGCATGCACTTACACACACACACACACACACACACACACACACGCACACACACACACACACACACACACACACACACACACACACACACACACACACACACACACACACACACACACACACACACACACACACACACACACACACACACACACACACACACACACACACACAGCCTCTCATTTCTCTAGCAGCTGGGCCTTCCTTCAGAATAACAGTCCTGTCACAGCCAATACTCTAAAGCCCCCCTCCTTTCCTCCCTCCTTTCTCTCTCTCCAACACTGTCACTCATAATTTGTCTTTTCATTGTTGCCAATTAACATGCAATCCTCCCCATTAATGATACCAACTGTTCACCAACGATGTCAGAGCATAGCAGAGAGGAGAGGAAGGATAGGAGGGAGGGAATAAGGGAGGGAGTGAGGAAGAGAGGGAGGGAGGGAGTGGGGTAATGATGCCATCTCAGCGGAGAGAGGGTGTGGGCGGAGCAAAGAGAAGTCTGCTTATTGTTCTGGATTTAGTGACTTTCTCTCTCTCTTTTTCTCTCTTTCGTTCTGTCTCCCCTCTCTCTATATATCAGCAGGGTTTATTTAATAACCTGGTTAGATGTACATGTGTGGCTTTTTACAGTTTTTATTTCCCTGTCAGCAGTAGGCATATTTCTGTGCTTGGTGAGTTATATGTACATCTGTTTCAGCGTGGTAGGATTCCTCTCAAAACATGAAACACACTGGGTATCAATTCATTAATACACGTTTATTGCTGTGCTTTTATATTGCCAAGTGCAAAGGTTACTGGAAACTGCTGTGTATTCTGGTATCAATGTTGCAACCCACAATGCCTTGTATGATGTTATGTTCACATCCTGTAACGAGTGTATACACACTGTATTGTAATGGGCATATATTTTATGTATCACAGGCCTCACTAAATTTATTTCCAGGAAAATGGGAAATAAAGTATAGAATCGTATATTTTGCTATAGGGTATGAGAATTATATCAACACTGCTGGGTTGGTGAGAACAAAGTAGTACATTAAACACAATGATGATTTAGAGAAAAATCTAAAAATCTGACCATAGAGAGCTCTTATTTTCTATGGTAGAGTAGGTCAGGGCGTGACTGGGGGGGTTTATCTAGTTTATTTAGTTCTATGTTGTTTGGTTCTAGTTACTTTTTTCTGTGTTGGGGTTTTTGTATGATCCCCAATTAGAGGCAGCTGGTCATCGATGTCTCTAATTGGGGATCATATTTAAGTAGTTGTTTTTCCCACCTGTGTTTGTGGGAGATTATTTTGAGTTAGTGCATGTAGCACTGCTGTCGTCACGGTTTGTGTTTTGTTTATAGTTTATTGTTTGTCTTGCGATGTTTCACACTAAAATAAAAGATGTGGAACGATACCCATGCTGTGCCTTGGTCTCCTTCCTACGGCGAACGTGACATTCGCTGAATATAAATTCATATGGATCATTAGCTGTAACCCTATTGATAGAGAGACAGAGTGGGACAGAGACAGAACCAAGTTGACTCTATAGGGAGGAGAGAGACGTAGAGAAGAGGAGGAAAGGAGGGAAGGAGGAGAGTGGTTAAAATATGGAGTTGGTAGTGGTGCTATATTAAAAGAGGAGGTCTGGATGAACAGAAATTAATCCCTCATCAAACAGACAATAACATTATGGCTTAATCCCCCCCGAAGTCTCAGATTAGCCAAACTGCTCCCCTCCCCTCCTCTCCGCTGCACAGTAGGAGCCATGGCTAGCCACTACGCTAGACTCCACAATGACCTCTGGATGGGAACACGCTAGCAAACGATAGTGTCATTACCACTACTGTTGCAGCTAGTCAACAAAGTCCCATGAACTGTTGTTCACCTAAAGATTCATTTTACTTTTTGGAAGTTTGAAGTTTCTTTCACAGGGATAGGTTGAGAGTTGGAGTTTGGAAGTGTATTTTGCAGCGTTGGGTTTACTGTTGAAGTTGAAGCAACAAGTTGATTTGAGGGGGGGATGGAGGAGGTAGAGAAATTGGTAGTTTGGCGTTTTTGTCACTTTTAGTGATCTTAGTGTAAAATCAGTTTCTGTGATTGCTTCTAAAAACAGAGACTGAAAGTGAAAGAACCCAACAACTTCCTATAATATCAACATTTCATCTCAAAGAATTTAACCAGTGTTGAGTAAATAATGCCTATACTTCTCACACCGGTGTACCGGTTACTTTACAACCTAATTTATTGAATAGACAAAAAACATCACAAAAGAAGATGCCTCCACTATCAGAGTATTTGACTGTGAAGACCTTGATGATTGTATTAAACCTGTAGTTAGTAGGAGAGGTTCAAAGCATATAATTACCTCTAAGTACCCCAGAGTCAACAAATATGTTCATCCAGCAAATAAAGGATTACTCTATCTGTGTACAGTACTTCACTCCTTAACTCACCCAATTCACCTGGGAGAGACAGAATATAACGAAGAGAGAAAGAGAAGAGAGGAAAAACTGCTGACATTTACTCCTCCGTAAGAGCAATGGGTCTCCTTTTTCCATAGATAAAAAACATAAATAGCCAAATGCTCTTAGGGATTTTAAAGTGTATTTAAGTGTGTATACCCAGTTGTGTTTCTTGTTGACTGTTTTTTCTCCCTTCTTTAAAATGTATGTGATGAAGGTTGGGGACGGCCTCAGGTTTGATTTGAATTATGCAGGAAGTTGCCTGGTTTTATAGGACAATTCCAACACTTTATAACCAGTTATTATGCTGTTAGTATACAGTGCTTTCAGAAAGTATTCAGACCCCTTGACTTTTAACACATTTTGTTATGTTACAGCCTTATTCTAAAATTGATTAAATACATATATTTCCTCATCAATCTACATATAATGTTCCATTTAAGAATGATGGAAGGCACTATGTTCTTGGGGACCTTCAATGCTGCAGACATTTTTTGGTACCCTTACCCAGACCTGTGCCTCGATACACTCCTGTCTCTGAGCTCTAAGGACAATTCCTTTGACCTCATGGCTTGGTTTTTGCTCTGATGTGCACTGTCAACTGTGGGACCTTATTTAAAAAGACAGGTGTGTGCCTTTCCAAATCATTACAATCAATTGAATTTACCACAGGTGGACTCCAATCCAGTTGAAGAAAAATCTCAAGGATGATCAATGGAAACAGGTTGCACCTGAGCTCAATTGTGAGTCTTATAGCAAAGGGTCTGAATACATTTGCAAGTGTAGATTGATGTGTAGATTGATGAGGAAATACATTTATTTAATCCATTTTAAGAATAAGGCTGTAATGTAACAAAATGTGGAAAAAGTCAAGGGGTCTGAATACTTTCTGAATGCACTGTATGTATACTGTAGCCAATAATGTAATACTAAGTGTATGTTGT
Organism: Salmo salar; assembly: GCF_965601325.2. Lineage (NCBI taxonomy): Eukaryota > Metazoa > Chordata > Actinopteri > Salmoniformes > Salmonidae > Salmo > Salmo salar. Next base: position 97,706,166 of record NC_138300.1, read on the forward strand.
GTAGTAAGCTGATTGTAGCCCACTTGCCTGACCCTAGTAATTTGGACCCTTTCCTCCCTCATGACTTAGCATACTGTTCTGACTTGATGGCTCGCATGTAGCCTATAGCCTGTTTTAGAGAAATGAAATCATTGATTATTGTAAGAACTTTCATTGTCTGCTTATATGGCAACTTTATTTATCCCATGGTTCTGACTTGGTGTACAGGGAGAATACTGTAATATCAAATAAAATTTCAAATAAAATTTATTTATATAGCCCTTCTTACATCAGCTGATATCTCAAAGTGCTGTACAGAAACCCAGCCTAAAACCCCAAACAGCAAGCAATTCAGGTGTAGAAGCACGGTGGCTAGGAAAAACTCCCTAGAAAGGCCAAAACCTAGGAAGAAACCTAGAGAGGAACCAGGCTATGAGGGGTGGCCAGTCCTCTTCTGGCTGTGCCGGGTGGAGATTATAACAGAACATGGCCAAGATGTTCAAATGTTCATAAATGACCAGCATGGTCAAATAATAATAATCACAGTAATTGTCGAGGGTGCAACACGTCAGCATCTCAGGAGTAAATGTCAGTTGGCTTTTTCATAGCCGATCATTGAGAGTATCTCTACCGCTCCTGCTGTCTCTAGAGAGTTGAAAACAGCAGGTCTGGGACAGATGGCACGTCCGGTGAACAGGTCAGGTTTCCATAGCCACAGGCAGAACAGTTGAAACTGGTGCAGCAGCACGGCCAGGTGGACAGGGGACAGCAAGGAGTCATCATGCCAGGTAGTCCTTAGGCATTGTCCTAGGGCTCAGGTCCCCCGAGAGAGAGAAAGAAAGAAAGAGAGAAAGAGAGAATAATAGAGAGCATACTTAAATTCACACAGAACACTGGAGAAATACTCCAGATAAAACAAACTGACCATAGCCCGCAGACAAATAAACTACTGCAGCATAAATACTGGAGGCTGAGACAGGAGGGGTCAGGAGCACGGGCCCCACCGATGATACCCCCGGACAGGGCCAAACAGGCAGGATATAACCCCACCCACTTTGCCAAAGCACAGCCCCCAAACCACTAGAGGGATATCTTCCACCACCAACCATCCTAAGACAAGGCCGAGTATAGCCCACAAAGATCTTCGCCATGGCACAACCCAAGGGGGGGCGCCAACCCAGACAGGAAGACCACGTTCGTGACTCAACCCACTCAAGTGACGCAACCCTCCTAGGGATGGCATGGAAGAGCACCAGTAAGCCAGTGACTCGGCCCCTGTAATAGGGTTAGAGGCAGAGAATCCCAGTGGAGAGAGGGGAACCGGCTAGGCAGCGACAGCAAGGGTCGTTTGTTGCTCCAGTGCCTTTCCGTTCACCTTCACTCCTGGGCCAGACTACACTCAATCATATGACCGACTGAAGAGATGAGTCTTCAGTAAAGACTTAAAGGTTGAGACCGAGTCTGCGTCTCTCACATGGGTAGGCAGACCATTCCAGAAAAAATTGAGCTCTATAGGAGAAAGCCCTGCCTCCAGCTGTTTGCTTAAAAATTCTAGGGACAATTAGGAGGCCTGTGTCTTGTGACCATAGCGTACGTGTAGGTATGTACGGCAGGACCAAATTGGAAAGATAGGTAGGAGCAAGCCCATGTAATGCTTTGTAGGTTAACAGTAAAACCTTGAAGTCAGCCCTTGCCTTAACAAGAAGCCAGTGTAGGGAGGCTAACACTGGACTAATATGATAAAAAAAAATGTTGGTTCTAGTCAGGATTCTAGCAGCCGTATTTAGCACTAACTGAAGTTGATTTAGTGCTTTATCCGGGTAGCCGGAAAGTAGAGCATTGCAGTAGTCTAACCTAGAAGTAACAAAAGCATGGATACATTTTTCTGCATCAATTTTGAACAGAAGATTGCTGATCTTTGCAATGTTACGCAGATGGAAAAAAGCTGTCATTGAAACAATTTTGATATGTTTGCCAAAAGAGAGATCAGGGTCCAGAGTAACATCGAGGTCCTTCACAGTTTTATTTGAGACGACTGTACAACCATCAAGATTAATTGTCAGATTCAACAGGAGATCTCTTTGTTTCTTGGGACCTAGAACAAGCTGTTTGTCAGAGTTTAAAATTAGAAGGTTTGCAGCCACCCACTTCCTTATGTCTGAAACACAGGCTTCCAGTGAGGGCAATTTTGGGGCTTCACCATGTTTCATTGAAATGTACAGCTGTGTGTCATCCGCATAGCAGTGAAAGTTAACATAATGTTTTCGAATGACATCCCCAAGAGGTAAAATAAATTGTGAAAACAATAGTGTTCCTATAACAGAACCTTGAGGAACACCAACATTTACAGTTGATTTGTCAGAGGACAAACCATTCACAGAGACAAACTGATATCTTTCCGACAGATAAGATCTAAACCAGGCCAGAACTTGTCCATGTAGACCAATTTGGGTTTCCAATCTCTCCAAAAGAATGTGGTGATCAATGGTATCAAAAGCAGCACTAAGGTCTAGGAGCACGAGGACAGATGCAGAGCCTCGGTGTGACGCCTTTAAAAGGTAATTTACCACATTCCCAAGTGCTGTCTCAGTGCTATGATGGGGTCTAAAACCAGACTGAAGCATTTCGTATACATTGTTTGTCTTCAGGAAGGCAGTGAGTTGCTGCGCAACAGCGTTTTCAATTTTTTTGAGAGGAATGGAAGATTTGATATAGGCCGATAGTTTTTTATATTTTCTGGGTCAAGGTTTGGCTTTTTCAAGAGAGGCCTTATTACTGCCACTTTTAGTGAGTTTGGTACACATTCGGTTGATAGAGAGCCATTTATTATGCTCAACATAGGAGGGCCAAGCACAGGAAGCAGCTCTTTCAGTAGTTTAGTTGGAATAGGGTCCAGTATGCAGCTTGAAGGTTTAGAGGCCATGATTATTTTCATCATTGTGTCAAGAGATATAGTACTAAAACATTTGAGTGTCTCCCTTGATCCTAGGTCCTGACAGAGTTGTGCAGACTCAGGACAAGTGAGCTTTGGAGGAATACGCAGATTTAAAGAGGTGTCCATAATTTGCTTTCCAATGATCATGATCTTTTCATCAAAGAAGTTCATGAATTTATTACTGCTGAAGTGAAAGCCATCCTATCTTGGGGAATGCTGCTTTTTAGTTAGCTTTTGGATTGATCTTATTTTCCTCAATTAGGTTGGAAAAATAGGATTATCGAGCAGCAGTGAGGGCTCTTCGATACTGCACGGTACTGTCTTTCCAAGCTAGTCGGAAGACTTCCAGTTTGGTGAGGCGCCATTTCCGTTCCAATTTTCTGGAAGCTTGCTTCAGGGCTCGTGTATTTTCTGTATACCAGGGAGCTAGTTTCTTATGACAAATGTTTTTAGTTTTTAGGGGTGCAACTGCATCTAGGGTATTGCGCAAGGTTAAATTGAGTTCCTCGGTTAGGTGGTTAACTGATTTTTGTCCTCTGATGTCCTTGGGTAGGCAGAGGGAGTCTGGAAGGGCATCAAGGAATCTTTGGGTTGTCTGAGAATTTATAGCATGACTTTTGATGCTCCTTGGTTGGGGTCTGAGCAGATTATTTGTTGCGATTGCAAACGTAATAAAATGGTGGTCCGATAGTGCAGGATTATGAGGAAAAATATTAAGATTCACAACATTTATTCCATGGGACAAAACTAGGTCCAGAGTATGACTGTGGCAGTGAGTAGGTCCAGAGACATGTTGGACAAAACCCACTGAGTCGATGATGGCTCCGAAAGCCTTTTGGAGTGGGTCTGTGGACATTTCCATGTGAATATTAAAGTCACCAAAAATGTGAATATTATCTGCTATGACTACAAGGTCCAATAGGAATTCAGGGAACTCAGTGAGGAACGCTGTATATGGCCCAGGAGGCCTGTATACAGTAGCTATAAAAAGTGATTGACTAGGCTGCATAGATTTCATGAATAGAAGTTCAAAAGACGAAAACGTCAGGTTTTTTTTTGTAAATTGAAATTTGCTATCGTAAATGTTAGCAACACCACCGCCTTTGCGTGATGCACGGGGGATATGGTCACTAGTGTAACCAGGAGGTGAGGCCTCATTTAACACAGTAAATTCATCAGGCTTAAGCCATGTTTCAGTCAGGCCAATCACATCAAGACTTTGATCAATGATTAGTTCATTGACTATAACTGCCTTGGAAGTGAGAGATCTAACATTAAGTAGCCCTATTTTGAGATGTGACGTATCACGATCTCTTTCAATAATGGCAGGAATGGAGGAGGTCTTTATTGTAGTGAGATTGCTAAAGCGAACACCGCCATGTTTAGTTTTGCCCAACCTAGGTCGAGGCACAGACACGGTCTCAATGGGGATAGCTGAGCTGACTACACTGACTGTGCTAGTGGCAGACTCCACTAAGCTGGCAGGCTGGCTAACAGCCTGCTGCCTGGCCTACACCCTATTTCATTGTGGAGCTAATAACGGTCTATGTTCTGAATTCTGTCGCTGTACATTTCAAAAGTGCTGAACAAATAGTTCTATTGACTACATCTGTCCCAGCTCGCTCATGAATGTCTAATTCGAAATTACGGATTGCCTCTTATGCGCTCGTCGTCCCCTTATGCCATAGTTTGTACATCTCAAGAAACCACATTTGTTTAAGCAAGTCAGCCATATCAGTTATGTTTTTTAAAAAGGCAGTAAATTAAGCTGAATGAACTGCCAGACAAGGCTCCACTGATAACCACGTGTAGCGGTGGTAAGGACTCACTCCATGGTGCTGAAAAGAAAGCTCTGCTGTTGAGACAGCTTTATATAGGCCCCAACAGTTTGTGGGCACCGTTTGTCACTGTTATAGTGCAATGAACGTATTGTTTAGTGTTGTGTTGTGTAGTGGCTACGCTGGCATGCATTTAAAAAAAGTTTACCCCACCAAGATTTACATGCTAATATTGCCATTGAGTATACTACATATACCTGTTGATAGATGAATAGAACTGTTTGGAGGAGAAAGGGGGAGGCTTGCAAGCCGAAGAACACCATCCCAACCGTGAAGCATGGGGGTGCTTTGCTGCAGGAGGGACTGGTACACTTCACAAAATAGATGGCAGGAAAATTAAGTGGATATATTGAAGCAACATCTCAAGACATCAGTTAGGAAGTTAAAGCTTGGTCGCTAATGGGTCTTCCAAATGGACAATTTTATTTTTATTTTTATTTTTCCTTTATTTAACTAGGCAAGTCAGTTAAGAACAAATGCTTATTTTCAATGATAGCCTAGGAACAGTGGGTTAACTGCCTTGTTCAGGGGCAGAACGACAGATTTTTATCTTGCAACCTTCCTGTTACAAGTCCAACGCCACCCCAAGCATACTTCCAAAGTTGTGGCAAAATGGCTTAAGGACAACAAAGTCAAGGTATTGGAGTGGCCATCACAAAGCCCTGACCTCAATTCTATAGAAAATTTGTAGGCAGAACTGAAAAAGTGTGTACGAGCAAGGAGGCCTACTAACCTGACTCAGTTACACCAGCTCTGTCAGGAAGAATGGGCCAAAACTCACGCAACTTCTTGTGGGAAGCTTGTGGAAGGCTACCCGAAACGTTTGACCCAAGTTAAACAATTTAAGGCAATGCTACGAAATACTAATTGAGTGTATGTAAACTTCTGACCCACTGGGAATGTGATGAAAGAAATAAAAGCTGAAATAAATCATTCTCTCTACTATTATTCTGACATTTCACATTCTTAAAATAAAGTGGTGATCCTAACTGACTGAATTTTTACTAGGATTAAATGTCAGGATTTGTGAAAAACTGAGTTTAAATGTATTTGGCTAAGGAGTACGTAAACTTCTGACTTCAACTGTAGATAGCCAATACAAAAAAGGAAACAACACTTTTTTGGACTATCATTTCAACAAATCATTTCTCCACAGGTAGGTCTAAATAGTGACAGGGGTTAGCTCTTATTTGAGTTATAGCTTCACTTTCAAATCCGTGTATTTGTTGGTGGCCAGCGTCTTATTTGATTTGATTTACTAGGATCCCCATTAGCCAACACCAATAGCGACAGCTAGTCTTACTGGGGTCCGACATATAACGAAAAATACATTACAGACAAAAGACTTTACAATTTCCATACATTTAAAAACATGAACATGTAGTGTGTGTGTGCATCTATCAGTTACACATACTGTACATGTGTCACGCCCTGACCTGAGAGATCCTTTTTATGTCTCTATTTAGGTTTGGTCAGGGTGTGATTTGGGTGGGCATTCTATGTCTGTTTTTCTATGTTTGGGATTGCTTTGTTTCGGCCAGGTATGGCTCCCAATCAGGAACAGCTGTACATCGTTGTTGCTGATTGGGAGTCTTACTTAGGCAGCCTGTTTTTCCTTTGGGTTTTGTGGGTGAATGTTTTCTGTTTAGTTTTGTAACCTGACAGAACTGTTGCTGGTCGTTTTTGGTTTATTTTGTAAGTGTTCATTCGGTCCATTAAAATCTTTCAAGATGAACACATCCTCCGCTGCACCTTGGTCTCATTTTGACGACGGCCATTACAACATGTCAGTACATACACACAACAAGTAGGTCACATGGGGGAGAGGTGTTGTGCCGTGAGGTGTTGCTTTGTTTTTTGAAACCAGGTTTGTTGTTCACTTGAGCTACATAAGATGGAAGGGAGTTCCATGCACTCATGGCTCTGTATCAGGGGCGGAAATCCCGGGGGGGACGGGGGGACACGACCCCCCCATCCTGGGAAAAATATGATTTGTCCCCCCCAATATATCACTGAAACATAACTATGTAATTTAAATAATATTAATAATACGCAATTAAAGCAATTGTGCTGATTATAGACACTTAATTGCGCGTTTTTAAGTTTCAGAAGATTGCGACCCCCCCACCCTTTGCCTCACAATGGTTTGATCCACTGCCAGTTCCTTAGTTGGCGAGGTAACAGAGGGGTCGTATCCACTCTCTGAAAGGCACTCAATGAACGTAACTGACGTGAGGTTAATTCAGTCAATCGCGCACACACACTAGCTGAATATGCAGAGCTAGCGTGCAAATATTAACTATTAAGCTAGCTAGTACCTATTCCATTTATGTGGCCTTGTCAAAGATGGAATCTTTGCTATCGTCAATTTATTCCAAAATCAGCATGCAGATGATGTAAGTTAGTGCTTCAAAGTCCCTGTGATAAGGTTAGCGATAAACTGGAGTCCAAACTGAACAGAACTACACTCTCTTCTACCATTGTCTTAAATATATTTAATGGTCTCGTTGCAAAAGCTAAATTGTCGCAAGGGAACTTTTATTTATTTATTTTATTTCACCTTTATTTAACCCGGGTAGCAAAGATTATAGCAAACACCACTGAAACTGAATTGGTGCTCGCTAGCTTTGCAAATTCAGCTATTGTTGGAAGCCAGCCAATATGAAACAAACTATTCAAATTACAAAAGGTTGCAGCATATGTTGTGTAAATGGTGAACTCATACAGCTGTCAACTCTTGTCATTTTAATCCGTTTCACATTTGCTAGCTACCTTTTAGATCGAAGCCCAAATAGAATGATAAAAGATAAGATGATAGAAGCCCATCTCCTACTGTAAATAACCTACACACTGTGTGTGTGTGTAGCCAGCCAGCCAGGTAGAAAAATGGCAGAAAAATAAAAGACGGACATCAGAGTATTTTTCAGTACACCAAAACGCAAAGTAAGAACCCTAGTAGCCTAATATCTCAAAGACTAGTTGATAAAATGTTCATAAGAAAGAAATGCAATTCTAATGGAAATGTTTCACAATGATGTCATTAGGCAGAGCAGGCAACAGATGGCACACAGACAGCAGAGTTGGGGACAGATATGCAGGGACAGACTGGCAGAGACAGGGAGTCTCAGGTAAGTTTGTTGAGTCTTTGTTTGGCAACATTATGAAAGGTTCTCCATTTTTTTTACTTGTAAAATAGGAACATAATTGGAAAATGCCATGGTTACCCCCACTCTCAACTTAAACTGGTGACTGAACTAAGATTTGTTAAAGGCAATGGTATTGCTGTTGTGATTAGTTGTGTAGTTTTGGGTACTGGTAGTTAGGAGTACGGCAAACACCTTATTTCTTTGGTTCCTCAATATACATTTACCATATTACAATGTAGGCTATGTGTTACAGCACTACTTTTGGTGTCCCCCTCAGGAATTGCTCTTGAGAAAATTTCATGTAATTGTCCCCTCCAAAGTTGATATCAGATTTTCGCCCCTGCTCTGTATAATACTGTATATTTCCTTGAATTTGTTCTGGACCTGGGGACTGTGAAAAGACCCCTGGTGGCATGTCTGGTGGACTAAGTGTGTGTGTTGATGCTGTGTGTAAGTTGACTATGCAAACTATTTGGAATTTCCAACACATTAGTGTTTCTTACAAAAAGAAGTAACACACTCAGTCTTTCCTCAACTCTTAGCCAAGAGAGACTGGCATGCATAGTATTAATATTAGCCCTCTGATTAGAATGACGAGCAAGACGTGCCGCTCTGTTCTGGGCCAGCTGCAGCTTTTTTTGCAGCACTTGACCATATGACTTGCAGCACACCTCCCAGGACTAGGGCTCCGGTGGGTCTCCCCATCCTGGTTAAGCCTGTGCCTCCTCCTCGGACCAGGCCTCCAGTGGGTCTCCCCATCCTGGTCCGTCCTGTGCCGCCTCCTAGGACTAGGCCTCCAGTGGGTCTCTCCAGTCCGGAGCCGCCAGAGCTGCCCGCCAGTCCGGAGCCGCCAGAGCCGCCCACCAGTCAGGAGCCGCCCGCCAGTCCGGAGCCGCCAGAGCCGCCAGCCAGTCCGGAGCCGCCAGAGCCGCCCGCCAGTCAGGAGCCCCTAGAGCCGCCCGCCAGTCAGGAGCCGCCAGAGCCGCCCGCCAGTCAGGAGCCGCCAGAGCCGCTCGCCTGTCCAGAGCCGCCAGAGCCGCCCGCCAGTCCGGAGCCGCCAGAGCCGCCCACCTGTCTGGAGCCGCCAGAGCCGCCAGCCTGTCCGGAGCCGCCAGAGCCGCCCGCCAGTCAGGAGCCACCAGAGCCGCCCGCCTGTCCGGAGCCGCCAGAGCCGCCCGCCTGTCTGGGGCCGCCAGAGCCGCCCGCCTGTCCGGAGCCGCCAGAGCCGCCCGCCAGCCCGGTGAGTCCTGTGCCTGCGCCTAGGGCCAGGCCTCTTACATGTCTCCTCAGCCTGGTGAATCCTGGGTCAGTGCCGCCGGAGCCGCCAGGGACGCCCGCCAGCCGGGCGCAACCGGGCGCAACCGGGGTCGCCCGCCAGCCGGGCACAGCCATTGCCGCCCGCCAGCCGGGCGCAGCCATCGCCACCCGCCAGCCGGGCGCAGCCATCACCACCCGCCAGCCGGGCGCAACCAGGGTCGCCCGCCAGCCGGGCGCAACCAGGATCGCCCGCCATCCGGGCGCAGTCATCGCCGCCCGCCAGCCGGGCGCAGTCAGGGTCGCCCACCAGATCTTCGGCGCGGCCAGGTGCGCCACCTAAGAAGGCGACGCCGAGGGTGGAGCAGAGGCCACGTCCCGCACCTGAGCTGCCGCCGTAAGAAGGCCCACCCTTCAGTGTCAGGTTTTGCGGCCGGAGTCCGCACCTTGGGGGGGGTACTGTAACACCCTGGCCATAGAGAGGGTTTTTTTGTTCTTTATTTTGGTTAGGCCAGGGTGTTACATTGGGTGGGCGTTCTATGTTCCTTTTTCTATGTTTTTGTATTTCTTTGTTTTGGGCCGTGTGTGGCTCCCAATCAGGCACAGCTGAAGTTCGTTGTTGCTGATTGGGAGTCACACATAAGGAGCATGTTTTTCCTTTGGGTTTTGTGGGTAATTGTTTCTGTTGAGTGTTTTGCACCTGACAGGACTGTTTGGCTGTCAGTTTTCTCGTTTTGTTTTGTTCAGTGTTCTTTATTAAATTTATATCATGATGAACACTAACTCCGCTGCGCCTTGGTCTACTCTCTCTCCCGACAGCCGTTACATTAATGCCAGTGGCTGGTCATTGGTAAAAATAGAAAATTGTAGAGGGGCTAGAGAGCTGCCCTGCGGTAGACCACACTCTACATGTTTGACATTAGAGAAGCTTCCATTAAAGAAAACCCTCTGAGTTATATTAGAAAGATAGCTCTGAATCCATGATATGGCACAGGTTGAAAAGCCATAACACATACGTTTTCAAAACAACAAGTTATGGTCAAAAATATCAAAGGCTGCACTGAAATCTAACAGTACAGCTCCCATAGTCTTCTTATCATTCATTTATTTCAACCAATCATCAGTAATTTGTGTCAGTGCAGTACATGCTGAGTGCCCTTCTCTACAAGCATGCTGAAAGTCTGTGGTTAATTTGTTCATAGAGAAGTAGCATTGTATTTGGTCAAACACCATTTTTTCAACAGTTTGCTGAGAGCTAGCAGCAAGCTGATAGGTCTGCTGTTAGAACCAGTAAAGGCCGCTTTACCACTCTTTGCTAGTGGAATGACTTTGGCTTCCCTCCAGGTCTGAGGACAAAGACTTTCCTCTAGGCTCAAATTAAAGATATGACAGATATGAGTGGCTTTAGTGTCAGCTACCATCCTCAGTAGCTTTCCATCTAAGTTGTCAATGCCAGGAGGTTTGGCATTATTGATCGATAACAGTACATTTTCCACCTCTCCCACATTAACTTTACAAAATTCAAACTTGCAATGCTTTACTTTCATTATTATAGTTTTTTTATGCATAAGTACGATGGCTCACTGTTCGTTGTTGGCATTTCCTGCCTAAGTTTGTCCACTTTGCCAATTAAATAATCATTAAAATAATTGGCAACATCAAATGGTTTTGTGATGAATAAGCCATCTGATTCAATGAAAGATGGAGTTGAATTTGTCTTTCTGCCTATAACTTAATATAACGCTTTTTTCCATCAGTCTTTATATCATTGATCTTGGCTTCATAATTCAGTTTATTTTTATTTTTATTGAGTTTAATCACATCATTTCTCAATTTGCAGTAAATCAGATCAATGATTTATAAGCCAGACTAGCCACTCCTTTTGCCTCATCTCTTTCAATTCCTCATCAATCCTGGCACTTTAACAGTTCTAACAGTTAATTTCTTAACAAGTGCATGTTTATCAGCAATTTTATAAATTAATCAAGTGCAGCGTCTGGATGCTCCTTATAAATCACATCAGACCAACAATATTTTTTAATAGCATCCACATAAGAGTTTTGTATGATCTCTTATACACAATTTTAGGCTCAGCTTTTGGAACTTTGGCTTTCCTGGATATAGCCACTATATTGTGATCACTGCTTCCAATGAGTATAGATACAGCTTTAGAACAAATTTCTACAGTATTAGTAAAAATGTGACCAATTCATATGGATGTAGTGCTTGTAAACACACTGGTAGGTTGATTAATAACCTGAACCAGATTACAGGCACTGGTTACTGTGAGAAGCTTCCTTTTGAGCAGACAGCTTGATGAAAACCAGTTAATATTCAGGTCCCCAAGAAAGCAGACTTCTTTGTTTACATCATATACAATATCAAGCATTTCACACATATTATTTAGAAACTGACTGTAAGCACTTGATGGCCTATATAAACAGCCCAAAAGAAAAGGCTTTAGATGTGCCAGGTGAACCTGCAACCACAACACTTAATAACACTTTACATACGATCTTCTCTAAGCATTACAGGGATTGTCACCAAAGCCCCATATACTACCCACCACTGCGACCTGTATGCTCTCGTTGGCTGGTCCTCGCTACATATTCGTCGCCAAACCCACTGGCTCCAGGTCATCTATAAGGCTTTGCTAGGTAAAGCGCCGCCTTATCTCGGCTCACTGGTCACCATACCAACACCCACCCGTAGCACATGCTTCAGCTGATGTATTTCACTGGTCATCCCCAAAGCCAACACCTCCTTTGATCACCTTTCCTTCCAGTTCTCTGCTGTCAATGACATGAACGAATTGCAAAAATCACTGAAGTTGGAGACTGGCTTTAAGCATCAGCTGTCAGAGCAGCTTACTGATCGCTGCAGCTGTACACAGCCCATCTGTAAATAGCCTGTCCAACCAACTACCTACCTCATCCCATATTTGTTTTTGTGCTCTTTTGCACACCAGTATTTCTACTTGCACATCCTCATCTGCACATCTATCACTCCGGTGTTAATTGCTAAATTGTAATTACTTCGCCACTATGGCCTATTTATTGCCTTTCCTCCTTACTTCATTTGCACACACTGTATACAGATTTTTCTATTGTGTTATTGACTATATGTTTGTTTATCCCATGTGTAACTCTGTGTTGTTGTTTTTGTTGCACTGCTTTGCTTTATCTTGGCCAGGACGTAGTTGTAAATGAGAACTTGTTCTCAAATGGCCTACCTGGTTAAATTAAGGTGAAATAAAAAAATAAATAAGAAATTTGGCTCTGAATATATACAGCAACACCTCCAACAAAAGCATTCCTGTCTTTTCTATATATGTTATATTCTTGTAATGCTACTCCTGTATCATCAAATGAATTATCTAAGTGAGTCTCGGAAATGGCTAATATATGAATGTTATCTGATGTTAGCAAGTTTTTGATTTCATGAACGTTATTTCTAAGGCTACATATATGAATATGGGCTATTTTCAGCCCTTTCCTGTATAGCTTATCAGAGACAAACATAATATCGAAAAGAGCAAACAAATACAAGGTAAAAAATATATACACTACCGGTCAAAAGATTTAGAACAGTCATTCAAGGGTTTTCTTTATTTTTACAATTTTCTACATTGTAGAATAATAGTGAAGACATCAAAACTATGAAACAACACATATGGAATCATGTATTAAACCAAAAAGTGTTAAACAAATAAAAATATATTTTAGATTTCAAATAGCCACCCTTTTTCTTGATGACAGCTTTGCACACTCTTGACCTACAACTGTTGTCTCGCCAGCAAACTTAATGATGGTATTGGAGTCGTGTTTGGCCACGCAGTTGTGGGGACTAAGCACGTACCCCTGAGGGGCCCCTGTGTTGAGGATCAGCGTGCAGATTTGTTGTTGCCTACCCTTACCACCTGAGGCGGCCCATCAGGAAGTGCAGGATCCAGTTGCAGAGGGAGGTGTTTAGTCCCAGGGTCCTTAGCTTAGTGATGAGCTTTGTGGGGGCTATGCTGTTGAACGCTGAGCTGTAGTCAATGAACAGCATTCTCACATAGGTGTTCCTTTTGTCTAGGTGGGAAAGGGCATTGTGGAGTGCGATTGAGATTGCGTTGTCTGTGGATCTGTTAGGGCGGTATGCGAATTGGAGTGCATCTAGGGTTTCCGGGATGATGGTGTTGAAGTGAGCCATGACCAGCCTTTCAAAGCACTTTATGGCTACAGACGTGAGTACTACGGGGCAGTAATCATTTAGGCAGGTTACGTTCGCTTCCTTGGGCACTGGAACTATGGTGGTCTGCTTGAAACATGTAGGTATTACAGACTCAGTCAGGGAGAGGTTGAACATGTCCATGAAGACACTTGCCAGTTGGTCCGCGCATGCTTTGAGTATACGTCCTGGTAATTCGTCTGGCCCCGCGGCTTTATGAATGTTGACCTGTTTAAAGGTCTTGCTCACATTGGCTATGGAGAGCATGATCACATAGTTGTCTGGAACAGCTGGTGCTCTCATGCATGCTTCAGTTTTCTTTGCCTCGAAGAGAGCATAAAAGGCATTTAGCTCATCTGGTAGGCTCGCCTCACTGGGCAGCTTGCGTCTGAGTTTCACTTTGTAGTCCATAATAGTTTTCAAGCCCTGCCACATCCGACGAGTGTCAGAGCCGGTGTAGAAGGATTTAATCTTAGTCCTGTATTGATGCTTTGCCTGTTTGATGGTTCGTCTGAGGGTGTAATGGGAATTGTTATAAGCATCCAGATTAGTGGCCCACTCCTTGAAAGCGGCAGCTCTAGCCATTAGCTTGATGCGGATGTTGAGTGTAATCCATGGCTTCTGGTTGGGATATGTACTTACGGTCACTGTGGGGACGACGTAGTCAATGCACTTTTTGATGAAGCTGATGACTGAGACTGTAAAATGGCAGCCATCCCTCCAGCGCTACGGGGTTGAAGCTATGAACGAATAGGCTGTGTCATCCCTTCCAGGCTTTTGGGAGGGAGTGTGGACAATGAGCCTGTCAAATCAGATGTAAACAATGTCCCCATGCACTCTGGCAGCTTTCATGGCTGGGATAAGTTCTTTCCTCTTCTGGTGCACAGCTTCAGGATAGTCCTTGTAAAGGAAGATATACAGATTGGAGTCAGAAGTTTATATACATCTTAGCCAAGCACATTTAAGATGTTGCTTCAACATATCCACATCATTTTCCTGCCTCATGATGCCATCTATTTTGTGAAGGGCACCAGTCCCTCCTGCAGCAATGCACCCCCACAACATGATGCTGCCATCCCCATGCTTCATGGTTGGGATGGTGTACTTCGGCTTGCAAGCCTCCCCCTTTTTCCTCCAAACATAACGATGGTCATTATGGCCAAACAGGTCTATTTTTGTTTCATCAGACCAGAGGACATTTCTACAAAAAGTACGATCTTTGTCCCCATGTGCAGTTGCAAACCGTAGTCTGGCTTTTTTATGGTGGTTTTGGAGCAGTGGCTTCTTCCTTGCTGAGCGGTCTTTCAGGTTATATCGATATAGATATAGGACTCGTTTTACTGTGGATATAGATACTTTTGTACCTGTTTCCTCCAGCCTATTCACAAGGTCCTTTGCTGTTGTTCTGGGATTGATTTGCACTTTTCCCACCAAAGTACGTTTATCTCTAGGAGACAGAATGCGTCTCCTTCCTGAGTGGTATGACAGCTGCGGGGTCCCATGGTGTTAATACTTGTGTAATATTGTTTGTACAGATGAACTTGGTACCTTCAGGCGTTTGGAAATTGCTCCCAAGGATGAACCAGACTTGTGAAGGTCTACAATTTTTTTCTGACGTCTTGGCTGATTTATTTTGATTTTCACCTGATGTCAAGCAAAGAGGCACTGAGTTTGAAGGTAGGCCTTGAAATACATCCACAGGTACACCTCCAATTGACTCAAATTATGTCAATTAGCCTATCAGAAGCTTCTAAAGCCATGACATCATTTTCTGGAATTTTCCAAGCTATTTACAGGCACAGTCAACTTAGTGTATCTAAACTTCTGACACACTGGAATTGTGATACAGTGAATTATAAGTGAAATAATCTGTCTGTAAACAATTGTTGGAAAAATTACTTGTGTCATGCACAAAGTAGATGTCCTAACCAACTTGCCAAAACTATAGTTTGTTTACAAGACATGTGTGGAGTGGTTGAAAAACAAGTTTTATTGACTCCAACCTAAGTGTATGTAAACTTCTGACTTGAACTGTATGTTCCTTTCTAGTTCTTAGCTCTTTCCAGAACAGCTACCTTGTCCTTGAACCTCAGGAACTTGACCACTATCGGCCTGGGCTTGTCACCTGTTCTGGTGGTGGATTTTCTTGTCCTGTGGGCGGGCTCCATCTCAATGTTCCTGTGGTCCATCTTCAGTTTCTCCAAGATCACTTTCCTCACTTTGTCCTCAGACTCCGTCCAAGTAGAGATTCCGCAATTCTGTCCAGAACTATGTTGTTCCGCCTTGATTGTCCCTCAAGATAATCTGATGTATCCATCATCATTTTATTTATTTTTTATTTTATTTTTTTTTCCCAAGATGGCGTAGCAGTTCAGACGTCCTCTACCCTCCTCTTGTCGTGTCCCGTGTATATATATATTTACATATTTTTTCTTCACTTATCTTTTTATATATATATATATATTTTTTTTTATTCTAAAAACTCAACCTCAAAGCACTCTCCTGCAACCCGCCTCACCAATTTAAAAAAGAAAGTATTATTTACCTCATCTGAATTCCACAACAGAAGCTAGCAAGAGGTTAGCCATTTTCACTGGCTAACGTTGAAGTTCAGCTAGCCACGGTTAGCTGTCCTCAGCTATCCATTAGCTCGAAAAGCTATCGCCAGTTTTTGTACAGCGCGACTCAGACCAGAGCATACCGGACCTATTCTCTCTCCTTTCCCCGATTTCTACCGCAGGCTCTGGACATTTACACCTGGATCTTGCAGCTAACTAGCTGCTACCTGAGTGACTATTGGCAACGTCGGTCACGGAATTAACACACATTATTACGGAGCTAGCCAGCTAGCCAGCTGAAGAGTTCCGTCAGCCACTCCTGGGCTATTCCTGAGCTAGCCAGCTGAAGTGTCTCCTGGGCTACAACTCACCTATCCTGACCCGTTTTACTGCCGATGCGGAGCCCCATCGGGTCTTCACGACTGGACCACCGACGTTATCTGCCCGAGGGAGTTATCCAACTGGCCCCTCCGTCGCGACGTAACCTGATCGCCCATCTGCGGCCCGCTAATCGTTAGCTGTCTTTTCGGCTGCGATCTGAATAGGTCTATCGGACACTTTTCTTGGGCCACTATAACTAACTATTTTGCCAACTTGGACTGGTCCCCCCTTCCACACGGAACCCCACTAACCCACAGACGGAAACGCACGAGGTGGCTAAAAACAGACCTCCCTCCCATCTTCCAGCAAGTTGCTACCTATGGCCCGGCTAGCTGTCTGAATCTCACTGGACCCTTTGATCACTCGGCTAAGCATGCCTCTCCTTAATGTCAATATGCCTTCTCCATTGCTGTTCTGGTTAGTGTTTATTGGCTTATTTCACTGTAGAGCCTCTAGCCCTGCTCATTATACCTTATCCAACCTCTCAGTTCCTCCACCCACACATGCTATGACATCTTCTGGTTTCAATGATGTTTCTAGAGACAATATCTCTCTCATAATCACTAAATGCCTAGGTTTACCTCCTCTGTACTCACATCCCACCATACCTTTGTCTGTACATTATACCTTGAAGCTATTTTATCGCCCCCAAAAACCTGCTCCTTTTTCTCTCTATTCTGGACGTCACAGACGACCAATTCTTATAGCTTTTAGCCGTAACCTCATACTTATTCTTCTCTGCTCCTCTGGGGATGTAGAGGTGAATCCAGGCCCTGCAGTGCCTGGCTCCACTCCTACTCCCCAGGCGCTCTCTTTTGATGACTTCTGTAACCGTAATAACCTTGGTTTCATGCATGTTAACATTAGAAGCCTCCTCCCTAAGTTTGTTTTATTCACTGCTTTAGCACACTCTGCCAACCCGGATGTCCTAGCTGTGTCTGAATCTTGGCTGAGGAAGTCCACCAAAAACTCTGAAATCTTCATCCCTAACTACAACGTTTTCAGACAAGATAGAACGACCAAAGGGGGCGGTGTTGCAATCTACTGCAGAGATAGCCTGCAGAGTTCTGTCCTGCTATCCAGGTCTGTACCCAAACAATTTGAACTTCTACTTTTAAAAATCCACCTCTCCAAAAACAAGTCTCTCACCGTTGCCGCCTGCTATAGACCCCCCTCGGCCCCTAGTTGTGCTCTGGACACCATATGTGAACTGATTGCCCCCCATCTATCTTCAGAGCTCGTGCTACTAGGTGACCTAAACTGGGACATGCTTAACACCCCAGCCATCCTACAATCCAAGCTTGATGCCCTCAATCTCACACAAATTATTAATGAACCCACCAGGTACAACCCCAAAGCCGCAAACACTGGCACCCTCATAGATATCATCCTAACCAACGTGCCCTCTAAATACACCTCTGCTGTTTTCAACCAAGATCTCAGCGATCACTGCCTCATTGCCTGCACCCGTAATGGGTCAGCGGTCAAACGACCTCCACTCATCACTGTCAAACGCTCCCTGAAACATTTCAACGAGCAAGCCTTTCTAATCGACCTGGCCCTGGTATCCTGGAAGGATATTGACCTCATCCCGTCAGTAGAGGATGCCTGGTTATTTTTTTTAAATGCCTTCCTCTCCATCTTAAATAAGCATGCCCCTTTCAAGAAATTTAGAACCAGGAACAGATATAGCCCTTGGTTCTCCCCAGACCTGACTGCCCTTAACCAACACAAAAATATCCTGTGGCGTTCTGCATTAGCATCGAACTGCCCCCGCGATATGCAACTTTTTAGGGAAGTTAGAAACCAATACACACAGGCAGTTAGAAACGCCAAGGCTAGCTTTTTCAAAGAGAAATTTGCTTCGTGCAACTCCAACTCTAAAAAGTTTTGGGACATTGTAAAGTCCATGGAGAATAAGAACACCTCCTCCCAACTGCCCACTGCACTGAGGATAGGAAACTCTGTCACCACCGATAAGCCCACTATAATTGAGAATTTCAACAAGCATTTTTCTACGGCTGGCCATGCTTTCCACCTAACTACCCCTACTGCATTCAACAGCACTGCACCCCCCACAGCTACTCGCCCAAGCCTCCCCCATTTCTCCTTCTCCCAAATCCATTCAGCTGATGTTCTGAAAGAGCTGCAAAATCTGGACCCCTACAAATGAGCTGGGCTTGACAATCTGGACCCTTTCTTTCTAAAATTATCTGCCGAAATTATTGCAACCCCTATTACTAGCCTGTTCAACCTCTCTTTCGTGTCGTCTGAGATTCCCATAGATTGGAAAGCAGCTGCTGTCATGCCCCTCTTCAAAGGAGGTGACACTCTTGACCCAAATTGCTACAGACCTATATCCATCCTACCCTGCCTTTCTAAGGTCTTCGAAAGCCAAGTTAACAAACAGATTACCGACCATTTCGAATCCCACCGCACCCTCTCCGCTATGCAATCTGGTTTCAGAGCTGGTCATGGGTGCACCTCAGCCACGCTCAAGGTCCTAAACGACATCGTAACCGCCATCGATAAGAAACAATACTGTGCTGCCGTATTCATTGACCTGGCCAAAGCTTTTGACTCTGTTAATCACCACATCCTCATCGGCAGACTCAGTAGCCTTGGTTTCTCAAACGATTGCGTCGCCTGGTTCACCAACTACTTCTCTGACAGAGTTCAGTGTGTCAAATCGGAGGGCCTACTGTCTGGACCTCTGGCAGTCTCTATTGGGGTACCACAGGGTTCAATTCTTGGGCCAACTCTTTTCTCTGTATACATAAATGATGTCGCTCTTGCTGCTGGTGAATCTCTGATCCACCTCTACGCAGACGACACCATTCTGTACACTTCTGGCCCTTCTTTGGACACTGTGTTAACAACCCTCCAGACGAGCTTCAATGCCATTCAACTCTCCTTCCGTGGTCTCCAACTGCTCCTAAACACAAGTAAAACTAAATGCATGCTCTTCAACCGATCGCTGCCTGCACCTGCCTGCCTGTCCAGCATCACTTCTCTGGACGGTTCTAACTTAGAATTTGTGGACAACTACAAATACCTAGGTGTCTGGTTAGACTGTAAACTCTCCTTCCAGACTCACATCAATCATCTCCAATCCAAAGTGAAATCTCGAATTGGCTTCCTATTTCGCAACAAAGCATCCTTCACTCATGCTGCCAAACATACCCTCGTAAAACTGACCATCCTACCAATCCTCGACTTCGGCGATGTCATTTACAAAATAGCTTCCAATACCCTACTCAACAAGCTGGATGCGGTCTATCACAGTGCCATCCGTTTTGTCACCAAAGCCCCATATACTACCCACCACTGCGACCTGTACGCTCTCGTTGGCTGGCCTTCGCTTCATAATCGTCGCCAAACACATTGGCTCCAGGTCATCTACAAGACCCTGCTAGGTAAAGTCCCCCCTTATCTCCGCTCACTGGTCACCATAGCAGCACCCACCTGTAGCACGCGCTCCAGCAGGTATATCTCTCTGGTCACCCCTAAAGCCAACTCCTCCTTTGGTCGTCTCTCCTTCCAGTTCTCTGCTGCCAATGACTGGAACGAACTACAAAAATCTCTGAAACTGGAAACACTTATCTCCCTCACTAGCTTTAAGCACCAGTTGTCAGAGCAGCTCACAGATCACTGCACCTGTACATAGCCTATCTATAATTTAGCCCAAACTTCTACCTCTTCCCCTACTGTATTTATTTATTTTATTTATTTTGCTCCTTTGCACCATATTATTTATATTTTATCTCTGAACTTTCTTCAAACTACAAATCTACCATTCCAGTGTTTTTCTTGCTAAACTTTATTTACTTTGCCACCATGGCATTTTTTTGCCTTTACCTCCCTTATCTCACATCATTTGCTCACATTGTATATAATCGTATTTAATTTTTTTTTTTTTTCTACTGCATCATTGATTGTATGTTGTTTTACTCCATGTGTAACTCTGTGTTTTTGTATGTTGTCGAACTGCTTTGCTTTATCTTGGCCAGGTCGCAATTGTAAATGAGAACTTGTTCTCAACTTGCCTACCTGGTTAAATAAAGGTGAAATAAATAAAAATAAAATAAATAAAATTGTTATCATGTATTCTCATAAAGAACTGATGTCCTCTCTCAATGACTTACAGATTGCTGTCATCTTGCCGTTCTCCTGTTTAAACTCATCGAGCTGGTCCTGGGAGAACCCCAAACTGTTCCTCAGGTCCTGGACCTCTCTGGTCATGTCGTCCATTCTTTTATTAGTTGACTCCACCAGTATTTGGACACTTGAAGCTATTTTCTTTTTGTTGTAACAACTGCTTGTAGAACTATTTTTGTTTGTTTAAAAGATCCTTCACCTGTGATAGAGAGACACCACTGTCCTCAACAGTACTCCTGCCGACTTTGGTCTTTGTCATGGTAACAACGTAGGTTACACTGTTACTCCTCGCAGTTCCAGACAAAGCAGGTTGCAGGGAAGAATGAAAACAACAACAGCAAACAGCAGGGGTCTAGACAGCCACAAGCCTGGGACAATCTGCGGTCCCAGCCACAATGGCTAACCGTGTCGCAGGCTGCGTTTAAGCCCTCAAGAAAACCCCACTACCTTGATAGGCAGCTAGCTAGCAGCTAGGCTAACTGCTATTCCAAACAGCTCCTCAGACCCAGCATTGGTAGGCAGGATCACTGGACAGAGAGTAGCACTCCCAGCAAGTGATACCAACAGCGTCGTCATCCAAACTCAAAAGGTAGCTAGTTAGTAACTAAACTTTTTCAATTGACTTTCAAAACTTCCCAAAACAACAAACCAACCTCTCCCTCATTCCGTGTTCAACAGGAAGTGATGACAGGAAGTGACAAGAGCGTGTCCCTTACCATTTGAGTTTGAATTTCAGAACTACCTTCTAAGTCCTGCATCGGACAGGCACGTATGCAGTGGAGTAAAGTACTTAAGTAAAAATACTTTAAAGTACTACTTAAGTCATTTTTGGGTTATCTGTAGTTTACAATTTATTTTTTTGAGAACTTTTACTTCACTACATTTTGAATGCTTAGCAGAACAGAAAATGGTCCAATTCACACACTTATCATGAGAACATCCCTGGTCATCCCTACTGCCTCTGATCTGGTGGACTCACTAAACACAAATACTTTGTTTGTAAATTATGTCTAAGTGTTGGAGTGTGACCCTGGCTATCCGTAAATAAAAAAATACAAGAAAATTGTGCCTCCTGGTTTGCTTAATATAAGAAATCTGAAATTATTCATATTTTTACTATTACTTTTGATACTTAAGTATATTTTAGCAATTACATTTACTTTCAATACTTTTAAGTATATTTAAAACCAAATACTTTTTTACTTTAATACAAGTAGTATTTTACTGGGTGACTTTCACTTTTACTTGAGTCATTTTCTATTAAGGTATCTTTACTTTTACTCAAGTATAACAATTGGTTACTTTTTCCACCACTGCACGCATGATAAAATCAATGGTACGAAACCAAATATAATAATCTGTTTAAAGCAATCAATTTAGTGTCACCTTGTGACTATAATCTTTAATATTAAAATTACTAATCTGAGGTTGAAATGGTGTGTAATTTCACACAATCGTATGAGGTAAATATGCGAGCTTGTGTAAGGTATTAACACAAACTGTCCACATAAAAAATAACAGCCAAATACAGCCTTAATGACTGTCCAAGCAACCATCCAACAACACTGTAGGCCTATTTGGAACTAATAAAAAGTGTAAAGTTTACAAGCAATTAACTATGAAAATGTATGCTGTTTGGAAAGAGCGTAATGGCTGCCGGAGCTGCAACTTCGACAGTGATTGTGGGAGTGGTTTTGCAGAATGGAATCAATGGAATTTGAGCCTTTAACAACAGAAAAATATTAGAGTAAGCTGACTATAAAAATCATGCTATAGGCTTTTGAGAATCTATTTAAATATTTGCATATGTTATTAGATGAAGACAACCAGAGCAACACATAGCAGAGTGTTCCAATATGATCAGAAAACTACAGACATGTTATATAGATAGCTGAAAATTATTAATTGTATTTGTCATCACAGGGATCCTACTTGAAAACGTCACAGAAAAGCAATTTCCGGTTTTGCTCATCACGTAACAGTCAATAGACATGAAATCATAAAATGACACTAAAACTGTGTAGGGCATCACTAAATACTTCATAATAACAACCCAAATGTTAAAAGTGGTGGAGTTGCCCTTTAAAACTATATGGTTTATCAGTTTAATAGAATAGATTAGAATACAATAGAACACTCTATGTGGATTTTCTATTCAATCTTGCAAAAGGTAATAAAAATAAGACCACGCAGTCAGAGTTGATTTGTTTTCAGATCCGAGTGTTGGAACCATGACAACAGTAGCACACAATCTCAGACTAGTTACTTTGTTTTTGCTGATGGGGTAAAATGCCACAAGTTCAGACAAGAAGGGGACTGTTTTGAGTTAAAGTACAGTTGACTAACTTCATCATCATGTGTTGTATAAATGTGAATCCTCTGGCCTAGTTTCTGTCATAATTAAGGTAATAGAGAGTGAGGAGTGACCTGCATTAATGTTGCCTTGGGGCAGAACCGGCTGCTTTCTGCACTGCTAAGCTGTCAGGCTGACTGGTAGGGGTACACAGACCTAAACCCCTGCAGCTGTGATTGTGTGTGATGACTGCTGCACTGTCCTGAACTGTGTGTGTAGGTAAAAACTTAAAGAAATGCATCAAGACGTCTTTATGTTGACAGACAAATACGTTTCTGAGGTCATAATGGGGGATGACAGTATGTCTGAAGCTTTGATTAAGCCTGTAGATTTACATGAATACATATACAGTGTATATGCTGCTCATGTGTGTATACATGCCCACTTGTGTATGTGTGTGGGTTCATCTGTTTGCAGGTGTGTTTGCATGTCTGTTTCCAGCTGTGTGTGCGTGTGAGGTTCCAGCTATGTGCTTTTGTGTGTGTTTTCTGGAGCTGGCCCAACACAGCAGTTATGGGGCGCAGGGCGGTGTCACTCTGGCAGCGCTGGCAGAAACAGTAAAGCAACCCCAGCTGATAACAGTTATTCATATTTAACTGGCCTCTATTAAAGTTTGAGGAGGAAGAGGTGGAGATGGAGCAAATAAAAATAAGGTATTGATCACAGGTCGTACACTACTGTAAATACACTGACTAAAGCACTTAAAGGTATTACTCTATCAGTACTGAGAGGTGCATTACAGAACTGAGTGGTGGGTGGCAGTGGCTGGGACTGCTGTGGTGCTCTATGGTGCAGGCTACAGCAACTAATAGAACCACACTTATGTACAGACCTTATACTTTCCACCATTTCAGTCAGATTCTGGACTGGTTTTCCCTCCGTTTTTAGCTTGTTAGCTAGATCCTGTAACTATATATATAAAAAAACATATGTCAGCTGCATCACTGTCCATTTGATTGGCACATTTAGAGGCCTGAGCCACCAGGGTTCCATGGAAACACTTGTGTAATTCTCTTTGTCATGAGGTTTCCATACATTCACTTTTATTTGCTGTAGTAAAACCTTACCAGAAACAAATAAAACCTCCATATGGTTCATTGTGTCGCCTGTTCTTACAATACACCAAGCCTTCTATTTTGATTTAGAGAGCTCAGCAGAAAGGAGCCAGTTATGATAACTACAGTAGTGCAAGCTCGCTCACACTCGTTTCCTAATCACTCTTAAGCATCTTAATACATTCAAATTGTGACCAGTTGGTAAAGTCTGTTTTTCCACCCCTGAGGAGAGTCAAGCTACAGCTGCACATATGCTCCAGCAGTAGGCCAGCTACAGATAGGTAAAGCATCTCTCAGTAAAGTCCACCTCACAGAGAGTCCCGTAGTAGTGTGACCTTTAGTAATGCTCGGGCGTAGTGGGAGAGGAATCAAACGCAGGAAGCAGCGATACAGGGTAGTGGCTTTTAATGAGCCAAATGGCGAAAACACAAGCCACCCCAAACAGCGATGAGAGCGCACACAAAACAAAGTGCCCCAAACACAGGGGAAAACTCAGTCGGCGCAAAAACCACGCACTAGCACAAAAACACAATCAACGTGTACACAAGCAAACAACAGAGAAACAATCCCGCACAAAGAGCAGGCGGGCCATCTAGCTCATATAGCCCCGCTAATCAACCCAACTAAGGACAGGTGCAAACAATAACAGAAAGGGTGAAAACAAAAAAGGAATCAGTGGCAGCTAGTAGGCCGGTGACGACGACCGCCGAGTGCCACCCGAGCAGGAGGGGGCGCCACCTTCGGTGGGAGTCGTGACAGTACCCCCCCTGACGCGTGGCTCCTGCAGCATGCCGACACCGGCCTCGAGGACGACCCGGAGGGCGAGGCGCCGGGCGATCCGGACGGAGGCGATGGAAATCCTTCAACATGGATGGGTCCAAGACGTCCTCCGCTGGCACCCAGCACCTCTCCTCCGGACCATACCCCTCCCAGTCCACGAGGTACTGCAGGCCCCTCACCCGGCGTCTCGAGTCCAGAATGGCCCGTATGCTGTACGCCGGGGACCCCCGGATGTCCAGAGGGGGCGGAGGGACCTCCGGCACCTCATCTTCCTATTGGGGACCAGCTACACCCAGGCCTGAGGAGAGACACATGAAACGAGGGGTTAATACGGTAATAGGAAGGGAGTTGTAACCGATAACACACCTCGTTTATCCTCCTCAGGACTTTGAAGGGCCCCACACACTGCGGCCCCAGCTTCCGGCAGGGCACGCGGAGGGGCAGGTTCCGGGTCGAGAGCCAGACCCTGTCTCCCGGTGTGAACACGGGCGCCTCACTGCGGTGGCGGTCAGCACTCCTCTTCTGCCATCCACTGGCCTCCTTCAGGGATTCCTGGAGGGCTCTCCAGGTCTCCTTGGAGCGCTGTACCCATTCCTCCACCGCAGGAGCCTCGGTCTGGCTCTGGTGCCATAGTGCCAGGACCGGCTGGTAACCCAAAACACACTGAAAGGGTGACAGGTTAGTAGAGGAGTGACGAAGTGAGTTCTGGGCTAACTCCGCCCAAGGAATGTACCACGCCCACTCCCCTGGCCGGTCCTGGCAATACGACCTCAGAAACCTGCCCACCTCCTGGTTTACCCTCTCCGCCTGCCCATTACTCTCGGGGTGATAACCGGAGGTCAAACTGACCGAGACCCCCAGCCGCTCCATAAACGCCTTCCAGACCCTGGATGTGAACTGGGAACCTCGATCAGAGACAATGTCCTCTGGCACCCTGTAGTGCCGGAAGACATGGGTAAATAGGGCCTCCGCAGTCTGCAGGGCCGTAGGGAGACCGGGCAACGGGAGGAGACGGCAGGACTTTGAAAACCGATCCACAACCACCAGGATTGTAGTGCTCCCCTGAACGGGAGAAGATCTGTCAGGAAGTCTACAGACAGGGGCGACCATGGCCGTTGTGGAACGGGGAGGAGCTGTAACTTCCCTCTCGGGAGATGCCTAGGAGCCTTCCTCTGGGCGCACACCGAACAGGAAGAGACATAGAACCTCACGTCCCTAGCCAAGGTGGGCCACCAGTACTTCCCCCTGAGACTCCGCACTGTCCTCGCCACACCAGAATGACCCGAAGAGGGTAGAGTGTGCGCCCACCGAATCAATTGATCACGGACACCGAGCGGCACGTACATGCGACCCACGGGACACTGTGAAGGCGCAGGTTCCAATACTAACGCCCGCTCGATGTCCGCGTCCACCTCCCATACCACCGGTGCGGGATTCTGTAATGCTCAGGCGTAGTGGGAGAGGAATCAAACGCAGGAAGCAGCCACCCCAAACAGCGATGAGAGCGCACACAAAACAAAGTGCCCCAAACACAGGGGAAAACACAGTCGGCGCTCATATAGCCCCGCTAATCAACCCAACTAAGGACAGGTGCAAACAATAACAGAAAGGGGGAAAACAAAAAAGGAATCAGTGGCAGCTAGTAGGCCGGTGACGACGACCGCCGAGCGCCACCCGAGCAGGCGGGGGCGCCACCTTCGGTGGGAGTCGTGACACCTTTCCCTGACGTTTTGAGGCAAAGCAGCCCAACCTAGGTTACAGCCAGGAGTAGAGGCTAGAGCAGGAGGGTTTAACGTACTGTAAGGCTGCTGTAGAAGAATAGGCTGGCTGGATGACCATGAAAAATACCCCACCTCCACACTGACCCATATCATCCATTATGTGAGGTGATTATGAGAGCAGAGCTGTCTTGTGCATGCATGGAGACCAGGGAACTATACCTCACTGTCAGCCTGTAGTCTTAACCCACTTCATTTTGGTCCACACCACCAAACCACTGACTAAACCATTCCGGACCATGTCCAACCACTCACCCACTGCCTTCCAACCGTCTTAACCACTGAGCCACTCACAGATCAGCTTCATTTTGGTACATTCTGTGTGAATAAGTAAAATAGGTTATTCTGTGGTATTTACTGTTGTATTTATGATATTTATAAAGTCAGTTTAAAGAGCATCATGCCATTGTTCAGTCAGGAGTTGAAATAGAAGGACCTCTCCTCCTTAACAGCAGGGTGAAACTAACTGGACTTCTAATGCATAATCCACACATGCAAATCACAACTTCCTGAGCTCTGAAATAATATTAAAACCATAAACCTCTATCAAAAGTATTAGCCTTTTAATGACATTTTCAAGAATACAAATTCACGACAGGTCTGAGTGCAATTCCCTGTAGATGAATTAAAGTGAGGGTGCTGGCCAGGTTTATCTTAATAACTGATCTGAGCTCAGTGGGACGAGTGTTAAGCCTGACAGTCGCAGGCAGCGCTCTACGCAATCACAGCTTTGCCCTTTGTAGCGTAGCTTTACTCAGTGACCAGAGCAGAATTAACACACACACGCACACATGCACACACACACACACACACCTCAGTGCACTCCAATATAACGTCTCTCCATTGATATATGCAGTTAATTATATTGGGTTGATTATTAGGGAACTCAAGGCCTGGTCAGGGAAGCCATCCTAAATATCTAAGGGTCACATAGTGCATAACAATGCTGACTGTATATACACATGACAGTCTGGACCCAACTACAGTAAGGCATGTCTACCTATCATTTTTTTATTTATTAAGTAGTATTCTACTTATTTCATACAGCTATACTGCCTTTAGGGTCCTGAGAAAATGTTTTGCAGAAGGCCCTATAATACCATTGCACAGTTGTGCAGACGGGGTATTGTGTGTGTGTGTTTTGGTGTGTGTGTGATGCTCTCTCCCTTACCTGACATTAGTGGGGCCATGGCAGAGACAGTCGTACATTATCAACCTATTAGGATTGAAATAGATAAGAAATAGCTTTTATATAGATATGTGAAAGAGAGTAATGCTCTGCTAATTAATACATAATTATGGTAAACTCGCAGCATGGGGCGCCAGTGTGTGTGTGTGTGTGTGTGTGTGTGTGTGTGTGTGTGTGTGTGTGTGTGTGTGTGTGTGTGTGTGTGTGTGTGTGTGTGTGTGTGTGTGTGTGTGTGTGTGTGTGTGTGTGTGTGTCTCATAGCAGGTTGATCTTCTACTTGCCCCAGGTATGCCTTCTGTAGTGTGTGCAAATCTCTCTCTCTCCCCCCCCCCCCCACACACACACACACACACACACACACACACACACACACACACACTAAAAAAGTGAATTATTTTTACTCAGTGTTGAATGAACTAGCCAGGCAGAAAATCGTCCAATTTTATCCATGCACTATGAACACACAGTTTAGAGAAGGGTCTCATCTTTGAAAGCTTTTAACCTTCACTCAGACTAGACATTTTATTCTGATTTACAAGAGACTGACTGACTGTCTGACACACACATACACACACACACACACACACACACACACACACACACACACACACACACACACACACACACACACACACACACACACACACACACACACACACACACACACAGTCTTGTAGCTAACCTTGTGGGGACACAAAATTCAGTCCCATTCAAAATCCTGTTTTCCCTAACCCCTAACCCTAAACCTAACGCTAACCCTAACTCGTACTCTAACCCTTACCCTAACCCTAACCTTAACCCAAAAACCTTAACCCTAAATCTAACCCTAGCTCCTAACCCTAAACCTAACCCTAGCTCCTAACCCTGAACCTAACCCTAGCTCTTAACCCTAAACCTAATTCTAAGCCTAACACTATTTCTAACCTTTACCCTAACCCCCCTAGAAATAGCATTTGACCTCATGGGGACTAACAAAATGTCCCTAGTTGGTCAAATTTTTGTTTGTTTATTATCTTAAGAATAGTTTAACACGTCCGCCCCCCCCCCCCCCCCACACACACACACACACACACACACACACACACACACACACACACACACACACACACACACACACACACACACACACACACACACACACACACACACACACACACACACACATAGCCTCTGTGTGCTCCTGCCATTATTTACTCATTTGTCATGTTTAAACTGCAGGGTCAGTATTAGTCCCATCCTCTCTGCACTGGTACTGCACCACAGTAAAGGTTGGAGGATTACACTGGGAAACCTTTCAGTCCTTTTAGTCTGAAGTTACTATGTAGTACTGCACTTCTCCCTATTCATCCTTTGAAATTTCAACTGGGCCACATGTATATTCACAAAACATGAAGAGGATATGATTCTTCAGAGCCCAAATACATTTGAACAAAT
Organism: Salmo salar; assembly: GCF_965601325.2. Classification (NCBI taxonomy): domain Eukaryota; kingdom Metazoa; phylum Chordata; class Actinopteri; order Salmoniformes; family Salmonidae; genus Salmo; species Salmo salar. The sequence goes on from NC_138300.1 coordinate 97,735,216, forward strand.
CTCTCTGGCTTTTTCATAATGGTACTTCTCTCTGGGCTCTAGTGTGTGAGGCTGAACTCCTATCATTGTGTGCATAGCAGGAAGACTGATAGGAGTCTTTAGAAGAGACCTGCACCTGCCTCAGATTAGGAGCTCATTAGCATTTAAGGTGCTGAACAGGGACAAATGAAGCAGAATTATTAATAGGTTGCTACTGCTAGCGTTACGCTACGCACTGACCGATAGTGGGGATTGACTGGCTAGGTCACCTTGGGATAGAGGGGTGGGAAAGAGATAGGAGAGAGGGATTGAGAGAGGTAGGCGAGACAGAAGGGATGGGTGGGAAGTGGAGGAGAGAGAGAGAGGGAGACAGGTAGGTAGAAAGGAGTAGGGAGAGGGGGAGGGAGAGATGGGAGAAAGAAATGGGTGGGGATAGATGTATAGGGAGAGAGTGGTGGGAGAGAGATGAGAGTGTATGGAAAAGAGCAGAGAGGGGTGGGAAGAGATGGGGAAAGAGAGGTAGGAAAAGAAAAGTAATGATAGAGAGATGTAAGGAGTATTATAACCCAATGCTCTGACCTTGCCTCACACTGACCAGTGCAGAAGAAATACGTTCCTTGTACGGTGACTGATGGGCTACAGAGTCTAACTCTACAATGCTTAAATGTAGCCAAGAGTATATCTGTGTAACAGTGCCTCAGTTTGAGACTGCAAGGGAAGGAAAAGACCCTGGCTCACAAATGTCTGGTCAGGTATCCAACCCAGGTTAAGACTGTGGCGACAGAGGCTATTGTGTTTATATAAAGTCCTTTTACATAAAGTGTTCTTAAGAAAAATGCTGAACAACATGCTTTGTCAATTGAAAGAGAATGATAGAGATGTTTGAGTATGATTTATTTTAAAGTAAACTGTCTTTGATAAACACCTTGTAATCGTTTCAAGTTTCAAGTTTTAATGTCACATGCACCAGTACAGTGAAATGCCTTTCTTGCAAACTCAAAACTCAACAATGCAATAATCAATAACAACGTATTACTAGAAAAAAAAACACACGAGAAATGAGAATAAAAATATGAAATAAACAATAAAGTAAAAATATTTTTTTAATACCACATGTACAATGTGCAGGGATACTTGAGTGATGGAGGTAGATATATACAGCACATTCAGAAAGTATTCAGACCCCTTGACTTTTTCCACATTGTGTTACGTTACAGCCTTATTCTAAAATGTATTAAATTGTTTTGTTCAATCTACACATAATACCCCATATTGACAAAGAAAAAACAGGTCTTTAGAATTTTTGCTAATTTATTCAAAATAAAAACTGAAACATCATATTTCATAATTATTCAGACCCTTTACTCACTACTTTGTTGAAGTACCTTTGGCAGCGATTACAGCCTCGAGTCTTCTTCGGTATGACGCTATAAGTTTGTCACACCTGTATTAGTATTTTTTGGGAGTTTCTCCCATTCTTCTAGGCAGATCCTCTCAAGGTTGGATGGGGTGCGTTGCTGCACAGCTATTTTCAGGTCTCTCCAGAAATGTTCGATCAGGTTCAAGTCTGGGCTCTGGCTGGGCCACTCAAGGACATTCAGAGACTTGTCCCGAAGCCACTCCTGCGTTGTCTTGGCTGTGTGCTTAAGGTTGTTGTCCTGTTGGAAGGTGAACCTTCGGCCCCAGTCTGAGGTCCTGTGTGCTCTGGAGCAGGTTTTCATCAAGGATCTCTCTGTACTTTGCTCCGTTCATCTTTCCCTCTTTCCCTCTTTCCCTTTCCCTGACTTCAACAAGTCAATGAGGCCAGGGTGACAGTCTGCCTTTATGCAACTTAGGTCAACTCCTAGCCCTCACAGCAGCAGGGACAAGGTGACTTACAGCTAATCTATAACAATAAAACAAGCAGTCTTTAATTACATCTCCAATACCCCTCACACACAGACCCTCAATCCCAACTTCAACTCCAACCCTATCCCCCAGCCCTATCCCCCATCCCCAGCCCTATTCCCCAGCCCAAGCTCTATCCCCGAGCCTCAGCCCTATCCCCCAGCCTGCCCTATCCCTCAGCCCCCAGCCCCAGCCCCATTCCCCAGCCCCATCCTCTGCCCCAGCCTTACCCCCAGCCCCATCCCCCAGCCCCAGCTCTATCCCCCAGCCCTATCCCCCAGCCCCAGCTCTATACCCCAGCCTCAGCCCTATCCCCCACCCCCAGCCCTATCCCCCAGCCCCAGCTCTATCCCCCACCCCCAGCTCTATCCCCCAGCCCCAGCTCTATCCCCCAGCCCTATCCCCCACCCCCAGCCCTATCCCCCAGCCCCAGCCCTATCCCCCAGCCCCAGCTCTATCCCCCACCCCCAGCCCTATCCCCCAGCCCCAGCTCTATCCCCCACCCCCAGCTCTATCCCCCACCCCCAGCCCTATCCCCCAGCCCCAGCTCTATCCCCCACCCCCAGCTCTATCCCCCACCCCCAGCTCTATCCCCCAGCCCCAGCTCTATCCCCCAGCCCCAGCTCTATCCCCCAGCCCCAGCTCTATCCCCCAACCCCAGCTCTATCCCTCAGCTCTATCCCCCAGCCTCAGCCAGAGCGTAAGAAGATTTCTAAGAGTAGTACATTGACCTTGAGTGGCTACCACTGATTTCCAGTAACGCCTCCCAAACAGCGCTCCGTACCCCACCATGTGCTGCAGGTCTATGATTGGGAACACGTTTCCCAAATTCCGATAGCGTGCCTCCTGCACGGGATGATGGATAGTCCTCCTGTATCCCATCAATCCTCACCTGCCGCCGAGGCGATGACACCTGGGTCTGATTTATCATCATCTACTAAATGCCAACCGGCCAATCAAAGGAGAGCATCCTAAACGAAGGCCCCTCCCCTGCCAGGAGGGTTCCATCACGGGTGAAAACAGATTCTTCCACCTCTGACGAGAGGGGGGAGGAGAGGGTTACACTGTGATGCATGGTGAACTAGACCTACAGATCATTGGGCTACATGAAAGTGAACTCTACTCTACTCTCTAGTTCATGTATTTGACTCAGGTCTGCAGGCCTACTGAAACTGTCATCATTTATTGATCCTCAACATCGTTGGACTGAAAACCACACCCTGTCTTTCCACACTCGTGTATGTCTTACATATGTGTGCGTTACAGTATATTTTATGAGATTAAAAAATCTGATTTCCTCTTTCCCCTAAAACAGAGCATGGAAGCAGAAGAGAGAATCACAGAGCCATGAATGAACTAATCTAATTAATGTTCCAATGTTCCTTCTGCTGCTTTTATGGCTAGTTAAGAACCTTCTGCTTTTTATGGCCATCACAAGCCAAGTGTGAGCTATCTATCTTTCACTCTATTCTATTCTCTCTTGCCATCAATGGTTGGCAAGACTCTAATGAACAGTCTTTTAGATGCTATTCAATTAATTTCCGATAGCAATTTCAGAAGTGCGTTCTGAATTTCAAAATCAGTTGTCAACTCCCTCCATCCAGGACACGCAGCTGTGCAAATCAAACACACCTCTGAATGTGGAATCTGGAAATCCACTATCTATCTGCAACTGAATTTCAGCCATAGAGCTATCTTCTAAATTAGCTGCCTTTAGAGGATTTGTTGGACAAAGAGAACAACCAATGCTGGAGTGGCTGAACAAGCCACTAAAGAGGGAAACTCAGACCAGAGCCGAGTCCAGAAAAGACACAATACGCCTTGGCAAAGCCTCAGGTCGGGCTTGGTCCTTGCCAGGACTTACCCCGATCACTCTCCCTCTCTCTCATTCTATCCCTTAAGTATTTGTCCTCTCCCTCCCCCTCTACCCTATTCCATCCTTCCCTCTCCCTCTCTTCTCTCTCTCCAGAAGCTCCAGTAGTCTCAGTGAGATTCACCAGGCTCTGTTCTTTACCCCGGTGTAATCCTGCCAATCCTATTTCATTAGTCAACCATCCTAAACAGCTTAACCACACAGACACAGCACCAAAACTAAAAAATGCAGAAACGTGGCCACTTACCCCCAACTCCCTCTCTCTCAATCTCCTCCTCTCTCCCTCCCTCTCCCTCTCCTTGCCAAAGGAGTCAAGAATGGACTAGAGATGGCATGAAGGGGAAAGACGTATTACCAATTGATTGAAGGGGAATGGGCCATTGTTCTCCTCACAGTAAAACGTTGGATCTGGGCTGAGTACTGTCTAATGCTGCTGATTTGGTGATGACGTTTGAAGGATGGAGTGTTTATCTCAGTCTGCAGCCAGAAGTACTGCTGCTGCTTAATAAGTAGAGTAGATGGAAGGCGGTATTGGGCTATTGTACTATTGTGCTATTGTCTTATAGCAGAGATGTGGGGAATATAATAGCTAGCAGATTCGTGTTTTAGACTTTCCCTAAACTGTTGCCGTACGTGCCAAACCCTCTCTGAAACCAGCCAAAGACTGATCTTAGTACTGTTGGAGCACTAGAAACACCAGCAAGCCAGCTTTGGCACATCAGTAGCAGAGCTGTGAGAACTGATAGACACCAATGATTTCACCTCTCAAAGCTCATATTTGAATGAGTTCCACTTATCAAAATTCTCAGAGTTCACATTGTTCCTGCTTACAAGAAACTGGTAGAGTAAGAGTAGAGTTTCCTCACTAGTTTGTAACAGACCTAAACCCCTGACTCTAGATTAAACATAACATAGTAAATGTTTGGTATGGTTACATAAGACAGTAGGTTACTTAAGGAAAAAACAAAAGTAGGGTGGTTGGTCGGGGTGAATGGGTTGGTGTATAATGCAAACGTCTAGCAACCCAAAGGTTGCGTATTCGAATCTCATCATGGACAACTTTAGCATTTTAGCCAATTAGCAACTTTACTTTATTAAAGTTAATTAGCAACTTTAGCATATTAACTAACCCATCCCTTTAACCTTACTCCTAACCCTAACCTTACCCCTAACCCCTAGCCTATCTACGCTTAGCCACCTATCTAACGTTAGCGTTAGCCACCTAGTCACCTAGCTAATGTTAGCCACAACAAAATTGGAATTCGTAACATATCATATGTTATGCAAATTCTTAACATATTGTACAAATTGCAATTTGTAAAATATTGTATGAATTGCAATTCATAACATATCATACAAAATGAATGATGGACATCCACAAATGAATACAAAAATAGTAAATGAAAAAAAGTATGAAAAATGTATGCACTCACTATTGCAAGTCACTCTGGATAAGAGCGTCTGTCACTCTGATACTTACACTATGGTCAGCACTTGGAAGATGTCCCATTGAATGTTCTCCCCAATTGATAAAGCAATTTTGCTCTAAATGTGCAACCTGTCCACCCGAAATGAAAAGCAGCCACTGCGATCAGATGTCTTCATTCTTCAGAAAATAGTGTTACATAAAATGTACACTATGGCATCCAGTCACAACACTGTGTGCTTTTGACGGCATGCTAGTAAGTACTGTAGCTTGCTGGGTAATATTCACACGATAGATGAAAGGTTATACATTCTGCTTGAAATAACAACTAGTGACTAGCTTTGTAAACAAAGCCAAAGCAAGGCGTAGGTGCACATGTTTTAAGGCAGTACATATTTAAATTAGTAAAGATAAGACGCTACCATTGGTGTATAACATATTCGGCTTTACTGTATGTGACGCTGCATAAAGCCGGAAGTAAACCCTTGGTAATGCCTGCCTCCTGAATCCAAGTGTTTGACCCGGGGAAAGGACCTGTAACTTTATGATCAAACTTTATCAATGTACCAGCTATAGTCATTTTTTCATACTAAGGTCACGCTACTTTGAACTGGTTTAATCCAAATTTCCTACAATTTCCTGAAATTGACATGATTTTCACTGTTCAGGACCTTTATATTCTTGTAACAATTTGAGAACATGACTTTAAATAGAATCATGAGGAAACCTGTTGCAAATGTTATGCTGAAGTACTGAAATTCCCAGAGAAGAAAGTCGTTTCATGACATTCTCTGATCTATTTGAGAACATTCCCAGTTGGAGAACGTTCTTAGAACATTACTAAAATTGAAATTGAATGAACTTTTAGGATATGCTCTGTTAAAGTAATGAAAAACCAAGTAATGTTTTTTTGTGAAGTTCCTTAAATGTGCTGAGAATATTCCAAAGCCAAGCAACTATCCTGCACCATTCCATAAAGTTGTGGGAAGGTTGTATGCAAAATAACCATAGGACAAATATGCTCTAAGCTCTAAGAAACATATGGTTCTCACAACGTTATGTGCTAGCTGGGTAGTGTCAGGTTGTCAGGGGGGAGAGGGGTCGACAGTGTATATTTGTATGCATCCGTGTGTTATTGTCAAGGTTCGCACAAGGCACTTGAGGTGCTTAAAGTATTTGAATTTGACAATGTTCTCAAGTTGGTACTTGAAAAGTACTTAATTAAAATGAGAGGAGAATAGAAAATGATGAAATATGTTAATTAATTAATATGCAAATTACTTCTGGTTGCCAGGCAAGCTCGCTCATTACACCCACACTGCCAATCAGCCAGGCAGGTACAGGACTGACTGATTAGGCACTGTCAAATATCACATCGATAGCTAAGATGCTGGGCAAATGTAGATTCGATCCTGCCTGGCAGGAAATGTATGTTTATGAATGGGTTTTGCCAGACCCAACCAGGGATGTAATGGAGGGTAAACACACTTAAACACTGTTTAGACACTTTTTTATTTGTGAAATAGCATTTACTCACATTTTTATTTTGTTAATTATCATTTACCAACTTATTATTGCGTTCCCAGCATTGATCAAAGCTCAGAAAGCTTCTTGATCTGAGTTCTAATCGTGCCTACCTCTGCGAACAAGTGGAATCATCAATTCATGTCTGCTCGTTATGTTCACCTGTTGCCCCCGGATTTGCTGTGTTAGCAGCGCATTCATTCACCACTCTGTCCAACAGGAAACTCTGCCCACGACATAGGCCGAGAGGTGAAACTAACTACCTCAGCCATGACCTACAGTGGCAAGTAGAAGAGACTCAGCTGACAGTGGGAATTATTTTAAAATCCCTTGACTGATGCCGTGTCAACAGACATCCCCCAAACGGTTTTACAGCTGCACCATTGAGAGCATCCTGACGGGTTGCATCACTGCCTGGTATGGCAACTGCTCGGCCTCCGACCACAAGGCACTACGGAGGGTAGTGCGTACGGCCCAGTACATTACTGGGGCCAAGCTTCCTGCCATCCAGGACCTCTATACCAGGAGGAGTCAGAGGAAGGCCCAAAAAATTGTTAAAGACTCCAGCCACCCTAGTCATAGACTGTTCTCCCTGCTTCCACAAGGAAAGCGGTACCGGAGTACCAAGTCTAGGTCCAAGAGGCTTCTGAACAGCTTCTACCCCAAGCCATAAGACTCCTGAACAGCTAATCAAATGGATACCCAGACTATTTGCATTGCCCCCCCCCCCCCCCCCCCCCACACCCACACGCTGCTGCTACTCTCTGTTTTTATCGTTGCATAGCCACCTTAATAACTCTACCTACATATACATAATTACCTGAATTACCTCAACACCCGTGCCTGCGCACATTGACACATTGACTCTGTACCGGTACCCCCTGTATATATCCCCGCTATTGTTATTTACTGCTGCCCTTTAATTATTTGTTATTCTTATCTCTTACTTTTTGGGGGGTATTTTCCTAAAACTGCTTTGTTGGTTAAGTTAAAGGCTTGTAAGTAAGCATTTCACTGTAAGGTGTCAAATTAAATTTGATTTGATTTGAGAATTGTAACGGCCGTCGTCAGAATTAGACCAAGGTGCAGCGGAGGATGTGTTCATCATTAGAATTTTAATGAAAAGAGAACACTTTACAAAAATAAACAAAAACGACAGCCAAACAGTCCTGTCAGGAAAAACTCTAAACAGAAACAATCACCCACAAAAACCCAAAGGAAAACCAGGCTCCTTATGTGTGACTCCCAATCAGCAACAACGAACTCCAGCTGTGCCTGATTGGGAGCCACACACGGCCCAAAACAAAGAAATACAAAAACATAGAAAAATTAACATAGAACGCCCACCCAATGTAACACCCTGGCCTAACCAAAATAAAGAACAAAAACCCCTCTCTATGGCCAGGGCGTTACAATAATTCACTTTCATGTCATTATGTGTTGGGACAGCCTGTGGGTTCTAAAATTTTGTGAAATACAGTATAAAGGAAATTTAAATATAAATGAAATGTAATATTATGTACACTGAACAAAAGTATAACTGCAACATGAAACAATTTCAGAATTTACAGTTACAGTTATATATAAAAACGTTGGACAAGCAGCATTAGATGAGATTGTCATTGTGAATGGGGGCAGGGATGGAAGTGTGGGGAGGGGGGTTGGGGTGTTGGGGGATTGGGCCAGAGGGGAGAGTAAGGTGCAGATGAGGGGGAGAGGTGGCACACGAGGAGGTGGGACAGGGGGGACAGAGGCTGACGCCATATTTCTTCATGAGGGAGGAAGACAGTGACACAGCAGCAGCTTTATGAATGGCCTGTCACAGGAAATGAGGACGGATAGTTCCTGTGTTCCGCGGCAGGAGAACCCTTCAAGCATCAACGGGGCAGAAGCTCACTAAGAGGAGGACTTCAAACCCGGCTAAATGCTAACACTATTTGACCGCTCCTCCTTCCTCTCGGTGCTCACTGGTATAGTGTGACCAGATGGGTTGGAGAATTTGAGAATGCAAGCTTATGTTAGCCTGCTGAGCTAAAGTCTAGGCATTCATGCAGGGAGCTATGTGTCCCTCATCACCATTTGTATCCTCTCTCTCTCTCTCTCCTGCTTCTTTTCCCTCTTTCTTTTCCTCTCTCTCTCCCATAATTACTAACTAAGTAATCTTAACGACACATCCCAGTCTATGTATCTCTTTCTCCTTGAATCCTCCCTCCATCCCTCACTCTCTCTAGCGTAATTTGTGACTGTCTCATGTTGAGTGTTGAGGGGAGTTTAATGTGAACTACGTCTCCCAGGGGCCTACTCCTTTACTTCCTGCTGGAGGAATAAGCTGCCTATTGATTAGTTATCAGGATCTAAATTGGGCTGTGATCTCCCTTGCCCTCACACAGACCTAGATATATGACACACACACACGCGCACACACACACACTGTGTGGGAACACACACACACTCAATCTACCCAGATATAGGACACTCCCGACAGCCAGAGAGAAAGAGAGAGGGAGGAGGGGGAGATGGGAGAGGGGAGAAAGAGGAGGGGGAGAGGTTGAATGATCGGAGCTGACACAAATCTGGCAATACTCTACTCAACCAAATGTCTTCCTTAAGATGTCATTGACAACTTCAGCCTCTTTCTCTCTCTCTCTCTCTCTCTCTCTCTCTCTCTCTCTCTCTCTCTCTCTCTCTCTCTCTCTCCCTCTCTCTCTTGTCCTCGTCATATCGTACCAGGGGAAGATTATTCAATCTCTCAAATGATATGGCCAGAAAGAGGTGCGGCCGGATTTGAAGCAAAGCTGAAATTACAGATGTAGGATCTTAATTTGATCACTCTTTAGATGATGAGAATTTTCCTGCACAGAAGGAAATGCTTTGCCCTAACGAAAAATGTACCAACCCCTACAAAATGTCCATTAATTATAATACACATAATAATTCACATTTCCTGTTGCTGCAAGATTATTTTCCTGTTATAGCAAACTGGCTTAAATTAAGATCCTACATCTGTATGATCAACTATTTCTGGTCATTTTCTCCCTCCAAATAAACTCTTGCCATTCTAATAACACTTTTTAAATGAGAACGACGCTGCAGCTTACAGAGAGAGAACTTATCTGAGCTGAGTAAGCTCACTGTTAGCGCTGGGATAATTCCCTGGGAGGGATTTCAATACAAAGTGAGGTGCTGAAAGCGGATAAGCAACAGGAAGGGTGTGTGTGCTGCTGTGTGGGAACATCCAAATCTACAGTGAGCAAAGAGCCATGACTAACCCTGGCAAAGACTGTTCGCCTGTTTTAGGGAGAACTTAAAGGAACTTTCCTCTCCCCTCCATCTCTTTCTCTCTGACTATCACTAGCTCTCACCCTCTCTCCATCTCTCTTCTGGGGAAGACTGAATCTCTCAGTCCGCGTGTCCTAAATGGATCTTGTCTTATTTAGCAGTGTCAACCCCTCTCCTCTCCCCTGCAACTCTTCCCCAGAAATTAAGACAGTTTCCACTTTCTGAGCAAACACATACACACATGCACACACACCCGCTGAACACACACACACTTTGCATGGCTCCCCAGACAGAAACTACATGCCCAACTCTCAATTTAGCAGCCAGATTAACGCCTTTTACAATCCCTCCCTCTGTGCTCTCGCTCCCTCTTTCTCTCTCAAAACCACATCTGACTGACATCTCATTTTTACGGTCAAAATTGCCATCATCAAACGTCCACTTGTTACATCCGCTCTGTTCATCATTCAGCATTCACTCATTCCCCTGTCCACCACAGTCCACCCCTCCTCTCCTATTTCCTCCTCATCCCTTCTTTCTCCCGGAGGACAGTTGTGAGCACACACACACACACACACACACACACACACACACACACACACACACACACACACACACACACACACACACACACACACACACACACACACACACACACATACTTCATCCTAATTACTTACACCCTACATTGTCTTGTCCTCTACACTTCAACTATCTCATGATTTGAATGATTGATTTTGATAGATCTTATTATTACAGTGTTATGCACCTTCAGGATGCCCAGCCAACATGGGCTTATAAAACACTGTATTTGCTGTAGCTAAATACAATAATAACGTCTATATATGCACTCATACATACACTGCATTCAGAAAGTATTCAGACCCCTTGACGTTTTCCACATTTTGTTACGTTACAGCCTTATTCTAAAATGGATTAAATGCATTTTTTTCCTCATCAATCTACACACAATGCCCTTAACGATTTTAAGAAAACTGGTTTTTATACATTTTTGCAAATGTATAAAAAATGTAAACAGAAATACCTTATTTACATAAGTATTCAGACCCTTTGCTATGAGACTCGAAATTGAGCTCAGGTGCATCCTGCTTCTATTGATCATCCTTGAGATGTTTCTACAACTTGATTGGAGTCCACCTGTGGTAAATTCAATTGATTGGACATGATTTGGAAAGGTGCACTACTGTCTATATAAGGTCCCACAGTTGACAGTGCTTGTCAAAGCAAAAACCAAGCCATGAGGTCGAAGGAATTGTCCGTAGAGCTCCGAGACAGGATTGTGTCGAGGCACAGGTTCTGGGGAAGGGTACCGAAACATTTCTCCAGCATTGAAGGTCCTCAAGAACACAGTGGCCCCCATCATTCTTAAATGGAAGAAGTTCGGAACCACCAAGACTCTTCCTAGAGCTGGCTGCCTGGCCAAACTGAGCAATCAGGGGAGAAGGGCCTTGGTCAGGGAGGTGACTAAGAATGAGATGGTCACTCTGACATACGTAGGTCCAGGGTTCCTCTGTGGACATGGGAGACCATTCCAGAAGGACAACCATCTCTGCAGCACTCCACCAATCGGGCCTTTATGGTAGAGTGGCCAGACGGAAGCCACTCCTCAATAAAAGGCACATGACGGCCCACTTTGAATTTGTCAAAAGGCACCTAAAGACTCTCAGACCAGGAGAAACAAGATTCTCTGGTCTGATGAAAGCAAGATTGAACTCTTTGACCTGAATGCCAAGCTGAAATCTGGAGGAAACCTGCAGGGTAGCCTAGTGGTTAGAGTGTTGTGCTAGTAACTGAAAGGTTGCAAGTTCAAATCCCCGAGCTGACAAGGTACAAATCTGTCGTTCTGCCCCTTAACAAGGCAGTTAACCCACTGTTCCTAGGCTGTCATTGAAAATAAGAATTTGTTCTTAAATCACTTGCCTAGTTAAATAAATAAAATAAAAATCCCTATGATGAATTATGGTGGTGAAGGCATCATGCTGTGAGGATGTTTCGCAGCAGGGACTGGGAGAATAGTTGGGATTGAGGGAAAGATGAATGGAGCAAAGTACAGAGAGATTCTTGATGAAAACCTGCTCCGAAGCCCTCAGGACCTCAGACTTGGTTGAAGGTTCACCTTCCAACAGGGCAACAACCCCAAGCACACAGCCAAGACAATGCAGGAGTGGCTTCAGGACAAGTCTCTGAATGTCCTTGAATGGCCCAGCCAGAGCCTGGATTTGAACCCAATCGAACATCTCTGGAGAGACATGAAAATATCTGTACAGTGATGCTCCCCATCCAGCCTGACAGAGCTTTAAAGGATCTGCTGAGAAGAATGGGAGAAACTCCCCAAATACAGGTGTGCCAAGCTTGTAGTGTCATAACCAAGAAGACTCGAGGCTGTAATCGCTGCCAAAGATGCTTCAACAAAGTACTGAGTAAAGGGTCTGAATACTTATGCAAACATTTTGGCATTATGGGGTATTGTGTGTAGATTGATGAGGGGAAAAAAACAATTTAATACATTTTTCAATAAGGCTGTAACGTAACAAAATTTTGAAAAAGTCAAGGGGTCTGAATACATTCTGAATGCACTGTATATATAAACATATGTTCATACGACAGTGAAAAACAATTGAGAGAAAAAAATTATAATTATTCAATTAACTTATCTTGTTGTATCTTCCACGCTTGGGAGATCAGATTTACAACCAGGAATGCTTATTTCCTAAATATCCATTCAAGTTTTTCTTCAGCTCTAATCCAGAATCGTTCCTGATTCACTTTGCAACACTTTATCAAACAGTATCGCTCTCAAATCATCATTTAAAGTACAATAAAATACCTCACTTAAATCACAGACGTTACATGGTCGCTCTTCTTCATCTATGGCATTGAACCACCTACTTTAATTGCCAGAGGCAGTATCCCGGTTCTCAACTGGGCACACAAGGACCAATGGTTTCTGGTTAGGTGGGAGGTGACATAAGGTTCTGGATCATAGCTGTTTATGATCTTGTTGTTAGTTCAGAGTTTTGGTTTTAGCCATATGTCAGTTGACCACTTGTCTTTGTAGCATAGGGTTAACATGTGTTTGATCATATTGATATTGCATACTAACTTGTTTCCAAATATACAGTGGGGAGAACAAGTATTTGATACACTGCCGATTTTGCAGGTTTTCCTACTTACAAAGGCTGTAGAGGTCTGTAATGTTTATCATAGGTACACTTCAACTGTGAGAGACGGAATCTAAAACAAAAATCCAGAAAATCACATCGTATGATTTTTAAGTAATTAATTTGCATTTCATTGCATGATTTTATTGTATTTGATACATCAGAAAAGCAGAACTTAATATTTGGTACAGAAACCTTTGTTTGCAATTACAGAGATCATACGTTTCCTGTAGTTCTTGACCAGGTTTGCACACACTGCAGCAGGGATTTTGGCCCACTCCTCCATACAGACCTTCTCCAGATCCTTCAGGTTTCAGGGCTGTCGCTGGGCAATACGGACTTTCAGCTCCCTCCAAAGATTTTCTATTGGGTTCAGGTCTGGAGACTGGCTAGGCCACTCCGGGACCTTGAGATGATCTTACGGAGCCACTCCTTAGTTTCCCTGACTGTGTGTTTCAGGTCGTTGTCATGCTGGAAGACCCAGCCACGACGCATCTTCAATGCTCTTACTAAGGGAAGGAGGTTGTTGGCCAAGATCTCGCGATACATGGCCCCATCCCTGCTCCCCTCAATACGGTGCAGTCGTCCTGTCCCCTTTGCAGAAAAGCATCCCCAAAGAATGATGTTTCCACCTCCATGCTTCACGGTTGGGATGGTGTTCTTGGGGTTGTACTCATCCTTCTTCTTCCTCCAAACACGGCGAGTAGAGTTTCGACCAAAAAGCTATATTTTTGTCTCATCAGACCACATGACCTTCTCCCATTCCTCCTCTGGATCATCCAGATGGTCATTGGCAAACTTCAGATGGGCCTGGACATGCGCTGGCTTGAGCAGGGGGACCTTGCGTGCGCTGCAGGATTTTAATCCATGACGGTGTAGTGTGTTACTAATGGTTTTCTTTGAGACTGTGGTCCCAGCTCTCTTCAGGTCATTGACCAGGTCCTGCCGTGTAGTTCTGGGCTGATCCCTCACCTTCCTCATGATCATTGATGCCCACGAGGTGAGATCTTGCATGGAGCCCCAGACCGAGGGTGATTGACCGTCATCTTGAACTTCTTCCATTTTCTAATAATTGCACCAACAGTTCTTGCCTTCTCAACAGCTGCTTGCCTATTGTCCTGTAGCCCATCCCAGCCTTGTGCAGGTCTACAATTTTATCCCTGATGTCCTTACACAGCTCTCTGGTCTTGGCCATTGTGGAGAGGTTGGAGTCTGTTTGATTGAGTGTGTGGACAGGTGTCTTTTATACAGGTAACGAGTTCAAACAGGTGCAGTTAATACAGGTAATGAGTGGAGAACAGGAGGGCTTCTTAAAGAAAAACTAACAGGTCTGTGAGAGCCGGAATTCTTACTAGTTGGTAGGTGATCAAATACTTATGTCATGCAATAAAATGCAAATGAATTACTTAAAAATCATACAATGTGATTTTCTGGAGTTTTTAGATTCCGTCTCTTACAGTTGAAGTGTACCTATGATAAAAAATTACAGACCTTTACATGCTTTGTAAGTAGGAAAACCTGCAAAATCGGCAGTGTATCAAATACTTGTTCTCCCCACTGTATGTTGTAGATCAGCTTCCTGAAATATAACACTGAGTTCCTTTGTCCAAGGGTAGCTGGGTTTTGGCCTCTTAGGCAGTAACGTCATGTTTTTAAACTACAAATTATTAAAATAATAATTTCTGCTATTGAGCGAGAGTAGTGCCTCTCTGTGTTGATGGATGGTTGTAAGGCCAGGCCTCGTGTGGGTTGTATTCTCTCTATCTGATAGAGTGGAGAGTGAAACAGAGAAATCTGAGTTTAGTGAGTATGGTCTTTCACACACACCTCCGCCCACAGAGCTATGGGGGGATAATGCTCCTATAGGAAGAACTGATGAGGGAATTATCAGGTAGGAGAAGAATTAATATGAACATTCATCAGCAAACTGCTTTAATCAAACTGTGTGTGGAGGTGTTTGTTTTCCCATTATTCTGTTAATATAGGTAAGGTCATCTCCTCGCTCTCTATCTAGAGAAGACAGCATAACCAGTAGTGGAGAGAGTTGGCCCGGGCACAGACATGGTTAGTAAACTGTTACTTGTGAGAAGAAAGGAGAATATTCACATACTGATGCATATACTCAACCAAATAGGATATCCGTTAAACAGGGGCAGAGTGGTCTGTACTGTGCTGTCTCACAAAGGCCGATTGTGTGTGTTTGGCCCAGTGAAAATCACCAGTGTTCATGCAGCGTAGAGTCAGATAAATATAGAGAAAGAGAGAGAAAGAGGGGGAATGAGTACTTTACCATCATTTGGCGTGCCCCGCACATTCAGTGCAGATGGTGCCGAGTGCAGACATAGCTCATAAGGTTAGGGTTAGGTTTAGGCATTATCTCCGAAATCTTCAAGGCCATGTTTCACTTTAAAAACCCCAAAACAATAATGAGCAGTGCATATACAGTGACAAGAAAAAGTATGTGAACCCTTTGGATTTACCTGGATTTCTGCATAAACTGGTCATAAAATTTGATATGATCTTCACCTAATCACAACAATAGACAAACACAATCTACTTAAATTAATAACACACAAATTATTGTATTTTTCTTGTCTATATTGAATACATAATTTAAACATTCACAGTGTAGGCTGGAAAAGTTATGTGAACCCCTAGGCTAATGACTTCTCCTAGAGCTAATTGGAATCAAGAGTCGGCTAACCTGGAGTCCAATCAATGAGACGAGATTGGAGATGTTGGTTAGAGCTGCCCTGCCCTATAAAAAATACTCACAAAATTTGAGTTTGCTATTCACAAGAAGCATTGCCTGATGTGAACCATGCCTCGAAAAAAAGAGAGCTCAGAAGACCTAAGATGAAGAATTGTTTACATGCATAAAGCTGGAAAGGGTTACAAAAGTATCTCTAAATGCCTTGATGTTCATCAGTCCATGGTAAGACAAATTGTCTATACAGTTAGAAAGTTCAGCACTGTTGCTACTCTTCCTAGGAGTGGCTGTCCTGCAAAGATTCCTGCAAGAGCACAGTGCAGAATGCTCAATGTGGTTAAGAAGAATCCTACAGTGTCAGCTGAAGACTTACAGAAATCTCTGGAACATGCTAACATCTATGTTGACGAGTCTACGAGTCTACGATACATAAAACACTAACAAGAATGGTGTTCATGGGAGCACACCACAGAAAAAGCCACTGCTGTCCAAAAAAACCAATTCTGCAAAACTGTAGTTCACAAAAGAGAACCTGAATGTTTCACAGAGCTACTTGAAAAATATTCTGTGTACAGATGAAACTAAAGTTCAGATGTTTGGAAGGAACACACAATACTCTGTGTGGAGAAAAAAAAGGCACAGCACACCAGCATAAAAACCTCATCCCAACTGTAAAGTATGGTGGAGGGAGCATCATGGTTTGGGGCTGCTTTGCTGATGATGGAAAAATGTATTCCCAAGTTTATCAAGGCATTTTGCAGGAGAATGTAAGGCTATCTGTCCGCCAATGGAAGCTCAACAGAAGTTGGATGATGCAACAGGACAATGACCCAAAACACAGAAGTAAATCAACAACAGAAGGGCTTCAACAGAAGACAATACGCCTTCTGGAGTGGCCCAGTCAGAGTCCTGACCTCAACCCAATTTGAGATGCTGTGGCATGACCTCGAGAGTGGTTCACAACAGACATCCCAATAATATTTCTGAACTGAAACAGTTACAGTTTTGTAAAGAGGAATGGTCAGCCGAGGATGGCTAAAGTAAGTTAAGTTACCGAGTGAGTGTATTTGATAACTGCCTGAGTTTTACACTTAGCTCATTAGCTAGATAATTAACTAACTGCAATTATCATAAACAATTATTATTGTGACGTTCGTTTGTAGAAACGGACCAAGGCACAGCGTATGTTGAGTTCCACATAATTTATTAATAGTGAAACTTAAGCAAAGACAAAACAAACAATAAATGAATAAACGAACCGTGACTACAGAGATGCTACATGCACTAACTCAAAACAATATCCCATAATCCACAGGTGGAAAAAATTATACTTATGTAACGGCCGTCGTTGAAGAGAGTAGACCAAGGCATAGAGTGGTTAGTGCTCATCATGAATTTATTGAAGATAGAACACTTTAAACAAAAAAACAAGAAACCGACAGCCAAACAGTTCTGTCAGGAGCAAAACACTTAACAGAAATTAACTCCCACAAACCCCAAAGGAAAACAGGCTGCCTAAGTATGACTCCCAATCAGCGACAACGATGTACAGCTGTCCCTGATTGAGAGCCATACCAGGCCAAAACAAAGAAATACAAAGCATAGAAAAAAGGACATAGAATGCCCACCCAAATCACACCCTGACCAAACCTAAATAGAGACATAAAAAAGGCTCTCTCAGGTCAGGGCGTGACAACTTAAGTATGATCCCCAATTAGAGACAACAATAGCCAGCTGCCTCTAATTGGGAATCATACCAAACACCCAAACATAGAAAAACTAAACTAGAACCCCACATAGAAAATAATAACTAGAAGAAAAAAAACGGTCACGCCCTGACCTACTCTACCATAGAAAATAAGAGCTCTCTATGGTCAGCGGATCCGCTCATCCCGCGGATCCGCCAGCATCGGTGGCGGCTCTGGTGCGGGACGAAGAACCCGCTCATCCCGCAGATCCACCAGCATCGGGGGCGGCTCTGGTGCGGGACGAAGAACCCGCTCATCCCACGGATCCGCCAGCTTTGGTGGCGGCTCTGGTGCGGGCCGAAGAACCCGCTCATCCTGCGGGTCCAGCCATGGACCCAGGCTGAACACTGTGCCTGGACTGGGCACCAACGCAGAAGAAGACTCTGGCCTTGAAGCTGGAGGTCCCGAACCGTTGACCGTCTCAGGAGGTTCCGGACCGTGGGCCATCTCAGGAGGTTCCTGACCATGGACCGTCTCAGGAGGTTCCGGACCGTGGGCCATCTCTTGAGGTTCCGGACCGTGGGCCGTCTCTGGAGGTTCCGGACCGTGGGCCGTCTCTGGAGGTTCCGGACCATGGGCCATCTCTGGAGGTTCCGGACCATTGGCCGTCTCTGGAGGTTCCGGACTGTGTACCGTCTCAGGAGGTTCCGGACTGTGGACCGTCGTTGGAGGTTCCGGACTGTGGACCGTCGTTGGAGGTTCCGGACTGTGGACCGTCGTTGGAGGTTCTGGACTGGGAACTGTCGCCGGAAGCTCTGGACTGGGAACTGTCGCCGGAAGCTCTGGACTGGGAACTGTCACCGGAAGCTCTGGACTGGGAACTGTCGCCGGACACTCTGGACTGGGAACTGTCGCCGGACGCTCTGGATTGGGAACTGTCGCCAGAAGCTTGGTGCGTGGGGCCGGCACTGGTGGTACCGGGCTGGTGACACGCACCTCAGGGCGAGCGTGAGGAGCAGGCACAGGACGTACTGGACTGGGGAAGCGCACTGGAGGTCTGATGCGTGGGGCCAGTACAGGTGGCACCGGACTAGTGACACACACATCAGGGCGAGTGCGGGGAGGAGGCACAGGATGTACAGGACTGGGAAGGCGCACTGGAGGCCTGGTGCGTGGAACTGGAACAGGACGCACTGGGCTATGAAGGCGCACTGGAGACCTGTTGCGTAGAACCGGTACAGGTGGCGCCAGACTGGTGACACGCACTTTAGGGCGAGTGCGGGGAGCAGGCACACGACGTACCTGACTGGGAAGGCGCACTTGAGGGAGAGTGTGAGGAGCAGGCACAGGACATACCTGATTGGGAACACGCACTTCAGGGAGAGTGCGAGGAGCAGGCACACGACGTACCTGACTGGGAAGGCGCACTTGAGGGAGAGTGTGAGGAGCAGGCACAGGACGTACCGGACTGGGAACACGTACTTCAGGGAGAGTGCGAGGAACAGGCACATGACGTACCGGACTGGGGAGGCACACTTGAGGCCAGAAGCGTGGAACCGGCACAGGTTGCACCAGGTTGCTAACCGGATCCTCTGGTCGGATGTTGAGCAGAACACACTTGCACAACATCTCTCTCATCTCACTCTCTCCCAACTTCGCCATTGCCTCCCTGACAGTCTCTGGCTCCTTCCTCTGCTCAGTCGCCAACTCCATGTGCCCCCCCCCCCCCCCCCCAAAAAAAAAACTTGGGGTTGACCTTGGGCTTTCTGTAGCCGCGAACCCTGTCGTCGTCGCTGTCGTCCATTATCTCCTTCCGATGTCCAAAAATCCTTCACCTGGTGAACACGCTGCTTGGTCCTGGTTTGATAGGATATTCTGTCACGTTTGTTTGTAGAAACGGACCAAGGCGCAGCAAAACAATAAATTAATAAACGAACCGTGACTACAGAGATGCTACGTGCACTAACTCAAAACAAAATCCCATAACCCACAGGTGGAAAAAATTCTACTTAAGTATGATCCCCAATTAGAGACAACCATAGCCAGCTGCCTCTAATTGGGAATCATACCAAACACCCAAACATAGAAAAACTAAACTAGAACCCCACATAGAAAATAATAACTAGAAGAAAAAAAACAGTCACGCCCTGACCTACTCTACAATAGAAAATAAGAGCTCTCTATGGTCAGGACGTGACAATTATCTAGCTAGCTACAGTAGCTAAATACTGTATCTGTCAGATGTAAAGAAAGCAGGATCGTGGCATGTCAGAAACAATGCATGTTGGCTAGCTAGCTAATGCATACAGATGTAACTCGGAGGTGAAGTCTACTTTCAGAACTAAGCAATAGAGTAGATACTTCAAGAATTAATAGGGTTGTCATTTAGCTAGCTAGCTACCTAGGCTAATCACCCTATTTGAAGTAGCTTGGCTGCAAAATTAGCTCGGCCTCACAGGCTGCATCTGGCTAAGCTAGCAGCTAACTAAGGAGTCAATTAAGGAGTATGTTGTTGTCATAATGGAATAAGTTGAGATTGGAATTGTTAGTGAAATTATACGTGGTGCCATAATATAATAGTTTAGCTATGAATTCACATGGATGCCATGTAATTTGTCTTAAAATGTTGTGCATATTTTTTTATCAGCTCTATTGGGTTTCCACTAGTCGCCACAGTGACAAAGTCAAAATTGGCCAAATCTTAAAAATGTATGAAAACAAACTTTTGCTTTTTGGTCCTAATTTAAGGTTAGGTATAAGGTTATCAGTGTGGTTAGTTTAGGCTTCGGTTTGAGGAGTATTTCTGTCTGTAATAAAGCCCTTTTGTAGGGAAAAACTCATTCTGATTGGCTGGGCCTGACTCCCCAGTGGGTCGGCCTGGCTCCCAAGAGGGTGGGCCTATGCCCTCCCAGTCCTGTGCCCCTGCCCTGTCATGGAAA
This sequence comes from Salmo salar, assembly GCF_965601325.2. Taxonomy (NCBI): domain Eukaryota; kingdom Metazoa; phylum Chordata; class Actinopteri; order Salmoniformes; family Salmonidae; genus Salmo; species Salmo salar. Next base: position 97,755,703 of record NC_138300.1, read on the forward strand.
ATCCATAGATTAGGGCCAAATGAATTTATTTAAATTGACTGATTTCCTTATATGAACTGTAACTCAGCAAAATCTTTGAAATTGTTGCATGTTGCATTTATATTCTTGTTCAGTACAAATATGTCAGGATTTGATTAGAGCTTTGATCAGTATGAAAATTCTAACCTGAACCTACTTGAGCATGATGAGCCATCTATTAAATCCAGCCTTACATTAAGGACATTTGAATAATTCCAAACCCAAATGATTGTGCCTTATCCAATAAATATATGATATTGGCTACTGCACATCACGCAGGACAGAGAAACATAAAAGCCCATAGATATGGCTCGTTATATGCTCTCTTGGATAAAAAAAGAGAAACAACCTCCAGTAGGCTAATGTTTTTGAATGTGAATTGTATTACTGTATTATATTACATATACAGTTGAAGTCGGAAGTTTACATACACTTAGGTTGTAGTCATTGAAACTCGTTTTCAACCACTTCACAAATTTCTTGTTAACAAACTATAGTTTTGCCAAGTCGGTTAGGACACATTGTGCATGACACAAGTAATTTTTCCAACAATTGTTTACAGACAGATTATTTCACTTATAATTCACTGTATCACAATTCCAGTCAAGTTTACATACATTAAGTTGACTGTGCCTGTAAACAGCTTGGAAGCTTTAGAAGCTTCTGATAGGCTAACTGACATAATTTGAGTCAATTGGAGGTGTACTTGTGGATGTATTTCAAGGTCTACCTTCAAACTCAGTGCCTCTTTGCTTGACATCATTGGAAAATCTAAAGAAATCAGCCAAGACCTCAGAAAATAAATTGTAGACCTCGCCACAAGTTTGGTTCATCCTTGCGAGCAATTTCCAAACGCCTGAAGGTACCACGTTCATCTGTACAAACAATAGTACGCACGTATAAACACCATGGGACCACGCAGCCATCATCTATGTCTCCTAGAGATGAATGTACTTTGGTGTGAAAAGTGCAAATCAATCCCAAAACAACAGCAAAGGACCTTGTGAAAATGCTGGAGGAAACAGGTACAAAAGTATCTATATCCACAGTAAAACGAGTCCTATATCGACATAACCTGAAAGGCCACTCAGCAACGAAGAATCCACTGCTCCAAAACCGCCATAAAAGAGCCAGACTACGGTTTGCAACTGCACATGGGGACAAAGATCGTACTTTTTAGAGAAATGTCCTCTGGTCTGATTAAACAAAAATAGAACTGTTTGGCCATAATGACCATTATTATGTTTGGAGGAAAAAGGGGGAGGCTTGCAAGCTGAAGAACACCATCCCAACTGTGAAGCACGGGGGTGGCAGCATCATGTTGTGGGGGTACTTTGCTGCACGAGGGACTGGTGCACTTCACAAAATAGATGGTATCATGAGGTAGGAAAACTACGTCGATATATTGAAGCAACATCTCAAGACATCTGTCAGGAAGTTAAAGCTTGGTCGCAAATGGGTCTTCCAAATGGACAATGACCCCAAAAACACTTCCAAAGTTGTGGTAAAATGGCTTAAGGACAACAAAGTCAAGGTATTGGAGTGGCCATCACAAAGCCCTGACCTCAATTCTATAGAACATTTGTGGGCAGAACTGAAAAAGTGTGTGCGAGCAAGGAGGCCTACAAACCTGACTCAGTTACACCAGCTCTGTCAGGAGGAAGGGGCCAAAATTCACCCAACGTATTGTGGGAGGCTTTTGGAAGGCTACCCGAAACGTTTGACCCAAGTTAAACAATTTAAAGGCAATGCTACCAAATACTAATTGAGTGTATGTAAACTTCTGACCCGCTGGGAATGTGATGAAAGAAATACAAGTTGAAATAAGTTATTCTCTCTACTATTATTCTGACATTTCACATTCTTAAAATAAAGTGGTGATCCTAACTGACCTAAGACAGGGAATTCTTACTAGGATTAAATGTCAGGAATTGTGAAAAACGGAGTATAAATGTATTTGGCTGATGTGTATTTAAACTTCCGACTTCAACTGTTTAGTCTGCCTTTCATAATATTTCCCCTAATGTTATTAGCCTACCTCCTCTTTCTCTCTCTATTGTTGCTACATTCCTTCCTTGCTTTCAACAGTTAAGGACAAAGAAACATATTTTATTAATCTTCATCATTCATTCTAATGACATCCTTGAATAATGTAGGACTAGAATTCGATGCAGAGGGCTTTCACTTCTCTTCACGAAGATTGAAGGCTTATGGGTCTGAGTAAATAACTGCCGTCATCATCCCTCTTCTTTCAAACTACCCGCGTGTTCTATTCTAGTTCTATTCTACTTAACATTCAGCAAAAAATAGCTTGCGTCCCTCTTCGAATAGTCTATTGGTATAACAACTGCTTAAAAAATTATGTCCAGTAAGCTCTTCTAGTCTAGCTTTTCCTGTATGGGACTCCAAGAGCTAAGGAGCGTTTTTTAGGGAGAGGCCAGAGGAGCACAGGTGCTTGCGTATTGTGCAAGAGACAGAGGCTATAAGCTAGATGAAGCTTATTATGCATAACCCATCACTAGTTAGCTAAATATAAGGCTAATACTGCATTGAGTGTATTACCTGAAAGAGGTAGGCTAGAACATATAATTTATATATATATATCAATCTAGAACAGGATGATCTATCTTGGAGTTGATGGAGAGAAAGACCGCGAGAGCGCTGCGCGTGCACTGATTTAAAGCAACAATATTCGAGTGATAGGCTGTTTTAAAACTCTGCAGCGGCAATTACATTTTTTTGAATCTTTACAATTGAAATACAAGGTGACCCCCGAAAGCCAGGTGGAGATGGGTAAATTAGACTTGCATTCAGTCTTTATATTACTGTAGCATAGGCTATGCTGCAGCAAATGTAGGCCTACCTGTCACAAGAAAAAAGTTGATAGGTCTACATGCATTGTAAATTGCACTCCTAACTCAAATCAAGTGGCTAGATGTGCCAAGCTTATAGAGACATACCCCAAGAGACTTGCAGCTGTAATGGCTGCAAAAGGTGGCTCTACAAAGTATTGACTTTGGGGGGGGTGAATAGTTATGCACGCTCAAGTTTTCAGGTTTTTGTCTTATTTCTTGTTTGTTTCATCAAAATAAATATTTTGCATCTTCAAAGTGGTAGGCATGTTGTGTAAATCAAATGATACAAACCCCCCAAAAATCCATTTTAATTCCAGGTTGTAAGGCAACAAAATAGGAAAAATGCCAAGGGTGGTGAATACTTTTGCAAGCCACTGTACATATGAGATGGGCTGTCTGTCCCCACCCTGAGCATTGATGCAGAGGCCGTAGAGAAGCCAGATTTAGACATCGCATATAATATAACAGTTCCATTTCACGGCATGCTGTTCATATAAATAATTTATTATAATTTACCAGTTTCTCGCAGTTATTTATCCCTGGAAAAGAGAGTGGTTTTGGGCAGTAAATCTCGGTAACCAGGTTCCCGCCATTCAAACCCAGAGGAAAATGGAGCACTCCATGCCAGTAAGTCATATGGTTTTTTCCTTTACATTGTATTATACCATTTCAAGAGCCAACACTACACTCATATAAGAAGTGAAGAAGCCCTATGCACCATACAAATGTCTACCTCTAGAGTAACTCCCTGTCAGAGAGACTGTTATTAGAGGGTTAGGCAGGAGACCCTGGGCCAGTGGTAGGTCAGGGATGAGGGCTCTCACTCACTACCTCTATCCATCTCTCTCCAGCTGCTACAGAGACAGACTGGTCCAAGGACCTCCAGAGCCTTCTGACCAACTACCTGCGATCTCTCCAGAGCACAGAGAAGTAAGTTCCACTCGTAATAGTATACTTGATGCTCTGTGGCTGTCTGCTTGTGTGATACTGGCATATTATCCAGGGCCAATGGTTGGATTGGATTTATTGTACTCACTCCAACTCATGCTCTCTCCTCCCTGTAAGTCTCCCAGACTTTGATCAAAACAAACATGTGTCCATCCCCCTTTCCTCATGTTGGTCTTAAATATGCAGACAAATACACTTAGAGCGTATGATTTAAAAGGTCTAAAATCAATGCAAGTCTCATGTCCAGAGTGAATACATGTGTATTAATGTATATCATACAGGTGTCTCAACTAAAGAATAGGACAAAGTGAATATAAGTCGATGCTTGCTTCCATAGCAGTTTGTATTAATTTGAGTGGTTACATACAATACATGTTGACAGAGAGAATGTTGCTGTACTCCCAGGTAAGGCCCTTGCTTCCGGAACCACTGAAGACCCCAGTATTCAGTCAGGAAGCTAGAAGATGTGTGTCACCATCCAAGCCCATGTCACAGCTTGCAGTGGCCTGATAGGTGGATGACAAATACAGTATGTACCTTTCACCAAAGCCATGTTCACTACACATGTTGCTGAACAATTCAACCATTTTGTTAGTGTCATTGATATTGTAATGTAGGTACACGTTTGAATGTCTCTCAGCCTATCACACAGTGTTATTCAGATTAGTTGATGTATGTGATGATGCTAAGGGAGAGTTTTTGGAGAAGTGCTTGTGTGCGTCGGGTTAGTGCTGGGGTCAACTGTGTTCATCCAAATAAATGACAACTTGATTATTTTATAGGAAATCATCAGCCTAAACTGTTTATGCTAGTCAACAAACTACATGTGAGTTTTTGTGGCCTTACAGGCTCTTTACAATATGGAAATTCGCATACAAATATTCAGTTCATAAGTATTGACTGTAATACCTCTAGGGTCCTGTGGTGAAAGACTGCTGTGCAATAGCTTTCTTCCCGGGCCTTTATTCACAAAGCGTCTTCAGAGTAGGATTAGTGATCTAGGACCAACTCCCCCTTGTCAATGTAATCATTCATTGTTATATAAAAGGCAAAACTGATCCTAAAATCAGTACTCATACTCTAAGATGCTTTGTGAATATGGGCCCTGGTCTGTCTGCATGCTGCTTTCTAATGATCAAACTCCGTCTTCATATGAAATGCAACACCAAAAACATAAATAAGAACTAGCCTAGTCAGTAAGTTAGTTACCTTATGAAACACTAATGTAGATGTGCACAAGCCTATTCAGCCAAATTATACAAAAACAACAGCCTATTTGCAGTGAAATCCAGAGGGGTGTTTTTCTTGCCAACTTTTTCAGTCAGCAGCGCATCAATAAACAGGCAGGGGAACGAAGTAGTTTGACAAAAAGTGTTCACAGTAGTCAGTATTATAGCTAGCAAATATATAGTTGTTATTTTGTAGAAACCTAGCTACAGTCCACTTAGCTAGCTGTGGTGGTGAACTCAGACTGATGGTGGGAGTTAGGTAACGTTAGCTACATTTCCCCCAACAGTTTAAATCTAGCTAGTGGGATTTTTAACAACTTTATCAATCAGATGGATAGCTTAGCAAATATAGCTATTTGTTTCCCCTCGCATCTAAAGCTTGACAGCTTCAGAGTCTTCACCTGAATGAATGTCACAGGCAAAATCACATGCTGCGTCATGCACTTGAGGGGGTGTTGCTTACATGCGCATTTGTTTCTTTAGCAGCCCCCCCCCCCCCCAAACAATAGTATTTATTTTGTATTGCCATCAACAAGGGGTGTATATTCTATTTATATTGGCAACTTTTACTTGCAACGTGGACTTTAAGGTTAGGCATGAACTGTGAATGGTTAAGGTAAGGGTTAGGATAGGGTTAAAACAAAAACAACTTTCTATGGCTGGATTTGAATTTGCAAACTTTGGAATCAGAGGCAGATGCTTACACCCAGGACCCAGCTATATCCCAGTCCACAATATCCTAGTAACACCTAGGGGAGAGAAATGGCTGCTTCCATTATGGCACTTTGTTTCCTTGGAGTGGAAGCTTATTATCTTGATATGCATTATTTTATTCCCTTCATAAAACACTGATGGAGAAAAGCGTGTTACCTATTCTTTGTGCTCCATCTTGGAATAGCTATTCACAGCTCCCTCATTCCATTACAGAAGATATAACACTAAGTTAAAACCCCACAAAACACTTAATTCTATTCACTGCTAATTAAATGATTGTCTGAAATCTGATAAAGCCCATTGGAACAGAGGTTTGGTCCTTCCCCATTAGGAGAGAGACTAGGATTTAACAGATGGCATTAAATTGGGATTCTTACAGTGCATTTGGAAAGCATTCAGACCCCTTCACTTTTCCACATTTTCTTACGTTACAACCTTATTCTAAAATTGATTAAATCAGTCTATAATGACAAAGCAAAAACTTATTTTATTTTTGCAAATGTATTAACTAAAAAAACATAAGTATTCAGACCCTTTACTCAGTACTTCCTTGAAGCACCTTTGGCAGCGATTACAGCCTCGAGTCTTCTTGCGTATGACGCTTGTAACGATGTACACTGACAGTCGGGAAGCAAGTTCAGGGAGTGAATACATTTAATAAATGAATTAACAAAACAAGAAACACAAACAGCGCACCGACATGAAACAGCAACAATGACGACTGGGGAAGAAACCAAAGGGAGTGACATATAAAGGGCAGGTAATCAAGGAGGTGATGGAGTCCAGGTGAGTGACATTATGCGTGTAATGCTGGTGACAGGTGTGCGCCCTAACGAGCAGCCTAGTGACCTAGAGGCCGGAGAGGGAGCACACGTGACAGTACCCCCTCCCCGATGCACAGCTCCAGCCGCAGGATGCCAACCAAGATGACAATCGCGGGGATCAGGAGTGGACCGGTCACCTTTGCTAAGGCACAGGAACCTGACGATCCGGCTGAGGCGCGGGAGCCTGATGACCTAGAGCGCCAGAGAGAGAGTATACGTGACAGTACACCCACCACGGCGCGTTCGACTACAGCCGCAGGATGCCAACCACAGGGACAATCTCAGAGATCCGGAGCGGACCGGTCGCCTCCGCTGACGTGCAGAAACCTGACAAACCAGCTGAGGAGTGAGAGCCTGATGAGGCTACAGGACTGTTTTGCTAGCACAGACTGGAATATGTTCTGGGATTCATCCGATGGCATTGAGGAGTGTACCACCTCAGTCATCAGCTTCATCAAAAAGTGCATCGACTACATCGTCCCCACAGTGACCGTAAGTACATATCCCAACCAGAAGCAATGGATTACAGGCAACATCCGCATCGAGCTAAAGGCTAGAGCTGCCGCTTTCAAGGAGCGGGACACTAATCCGGATGCCTATAAGAAATCCCGCTATGCCTTCACACGAACCATCAAACAGGCAAAGTGTCAATACAGGATTAGGTTTGAATACTACTTCAACCAGCTCTGAAGCTCGTCGGATGTGGCAGGGCTTGAAAACTATTATGGACTACAAAAGGAAACCCAGACGCGAGCTGCCCAGTGACGCGAGCCTACCAGATGAGCTAAATGCCTTTTATGCTCGCTTCGAGGCAAGCGACACTGAAGCATGCATGAGAACTCCACCTGTTCTGTGTGATAACGCTATCAGTAGCTGATGTGAGCAAAACCTCTCTAGGGGGTGTGGGATGCTACCGTCCCACCTGGCCAACATCCAGTGAAATTGCAGAGCTCCAAATTCAAAAACAGAAATACTCATTATAAAAATTCATGAAACATACAAGTGTTATACATCGTTTAAAGATTAACTTCTTGTTAATACAACCACGGTGTCAGATTTCAAAAAGACTTTACGGCGAAAGCAAATCATGCTATTATCTGAGAACAGCGCCCAGCAGACAAATAATTACAAACAGTAACCAGCCAAGTAGACGAGTAACAAGTCAGAAATAGCGATAAAATTAATCACTTACCTTTGATGATCTTCATATGATTACACTCACAAGTCTCCCAGTTACCCAATAAATGTTTGTTTTGTTCGATAAAGTCCAATCTTTGTATCCAAAAACCTAAATTTTGTTAGCGCGTTTTGTTCAGTAATCCATTGGAACAAAGCGCAGTCACAACAGACAGACGAAAAATCTAAAAAGTAACATAAAAGTTTGTAGAAATATGTCAAAATTTGTTTATAATCAATCCTCAGGTTGTTTTTGTCATAAATAATCGATCATATTTCAACCGGACAATAGCTTCGTCAATAGAAAAGGAAAAACAAGAAAGGCATGCTCCCGGTCACGCGCAGGACTCATGTCTGGAAATTTCCACTGTCCTCTCATTGAAAGTGGTGTTTCTCCCTCATTTTTCAGAGTAAAAGCCTGAAACAATGTCTAAAGACTGGCCACATGTAGTGGAAGCCATAGGGATCGTGAACTAGGTCATAAGTCTTTGTATGGTGGATAGGTTTTCAATGGACAAACAGGCATTTCAAAATAATAGCACATCCTGGATGGATTTTCGTCAGGTTTTCGCCTGCCATATCAGTTTTGTTATACTCACAGACATTATTTTAACAGTTTTGGAAAGTTTAGAGTGTTTTCTATACAAATCTACCAATTATATGCATATCCTAGCTTCTGGACCTGAGTAGCAGGCAGTTTACTTTGGGCATGCTTTTCACCTACAATTCTGAATGCTGCCCCCTACCCTAGTGAGGTTAAACAGGCCAATATTCACAAAGCCGCGAGGCCAGATGGATTACCAGGACATGTACTCAAAGCATGTGTGGCTCAACTGGCAAGTGTCTTCATTGACATGTTCAACCTCTCCCTGACTGAGTCTGGAATACCTACATGTTTCAAGCAGACCACCATAGTCCCTGTGCCCAAGGAAGCAAAGGTAACCTGCCTAAATGATTACTGCCCCGTAGCACTCACGTCGGTAGCCATGAAGTGCTTTGAAAGGCTGGTCATGGCTCACATCATCAGCATCCTCCGGGATAACCTAGACCCACTCCTATTCGCATTCTGCCCCAACAGGTCCACAGATGACGCAATCTCAATCGCACTCCACACTGCTCTTTCCCACCTGGACAAAAGGAACACTTATGTGAGAATGCTGTTCATTGACTACAGCTCAGTGTTCAACACCATAGTGCCCACCAAGCTCATCACTAAGTTAAGGACCCTGGGACTAAACACCTATCTCTGCAACTGGATCCTGGACTTCCTGACGGGCCTACCCAGGTGGTAAGGATACCACGACTGCGTGGCCAAACACGACTCCAACACCATCATTAAGTTTGCTGATGACACAACAGTGGTAGGCCTAATCACCGACAATGATGAGACAGCCTATAGGGAGGAGGTCAGAGAACTGGCAGTGTGGTGCCAGGACAACAACCTCTCCATCAGTGTGAGCAAGACAAAGGAGATGATCGTGGACTACAGGAAAAGGCTGGACGAACAGGCCCCCATTACCATCAACGGGGCTGTAGTGGAGAGAGTTTCTTGGTGTCCACATCACCAATGATCTATCATGGTCCAAACACACCAAGACAGTCGTGAAGAGGGCACAAAAACAAAAAATTCCCCATTCAGGAGACTGAAAAGATTTGGCATGTCTCCCCAGATCCTCAAAAAGTTCTACAGCTGCACCATCAAGAGCATCCTGACAGGTTGCATCACCTCCTGGTATGACAACTGCTCGGCATCTGACAGTAAGACGCTACAGAGGGTAGTATGTACGGCCCAGTACATCACTGGGGCCAAGCTTCCTGCAATCCAGGACCTATATAATAGGCGGTGTCAGAGGAAAGCCCATAAAATTGTCAGAGACTCCAGTCACCCAAGTCATAGACTGTTTTCTCTGCTACCGCATGGCAAGCAGTACCGGAGCGCCAAGTCTAGGACCAAAAGGCTCCTTAACAGCTTCTACCCCCAAGCCATAAGACTGCTGAACAATTAATCAAATGGCCACCGGACTATTACATTGACCCCCCACCCTCCATATGTTTTGTACACTGCTGCTACTCTCTGTTTAGTATCTATGCATAGTCACTTCACCCCTACCTACATGTACAAATGACCTCTAACCTGTACCCCTGCACACTGACTCAGTACCGGTACCCCTGTATATAGCCTTGTTATTGTTATGTTATTGTGTTACTTTTTATTATTTTTTACTTTAGTTTATTTGGTCAATATGTTTTTAACACTTCCTGAAGGGCTTGTAAGTAAGCATTTCACGGTAAGGTCAACACTTGTTGTATTCGGCGCATGTGACAAATAAAGTTTGATTTGATTTGGGAAGTTTCTCACATTCTCTTCTGCAGATCTGCTCAAGCTCTGTCAGGTTGGATGGGGAGCGTCGCTGCACCGCTTTTTTCAGGTCTCTCCAGAGATGTTCGATCGTGTTCAAGTCCGGGCTCTGGCTGGGCCACTCAAGGTCATTCAGAGACTTGTCCCAAAGCCACTCCTGTGCTGCCTTGGCTGGGGTCGTTGTCCTGTTGGAAGGTAAACCTTCGCCCCAGTCTGAGGTCCTGAGCTCTCTGGAGCAGGTTTTCATCAAGGATCTCTCTGTACTTTGCTCCGTTCATTTTTCCATTGATCCTGACTAGTCTCCTAGTCCCTGGCACTGAAAAACATCCCCACAGCATGATGCTGCCACCACCATGCTTCACCGTATGGATGGTATTGACCAGGTAATGAGCATTGCATGGTTTCCATCAGATGTGACGCTTGGTATTCAGGCCAAAGAGTTCAATCTTGGTTTCATAAGACCAGAGAATCTTGTTTCTTATGGTCTGAGAGTCCTCAGATTGACCGAGCGGCCAGGTCTAAGAAGAGTCTTGGTGGTTCCAAACTTCTTTCATTTAAGAATGATGGAGGCCATTGTGTTCTTGAGAACCTTCAATGCTGCAGAAAATGTTTGATACCCTTCACCAGATCTGTGCATCGACACAATCCTGTCTTGGAGCTCAAAGGACAATTCCTTCGACCTCATTTCTTGGTTCTTGCTCTGACATGCACTGTCAACTGTGGGACCTTATATAGACAGGTGTGTACCGTTCCAAATTATTTCCAATCAATGGAATTTACCACAGGCGGACTCCAATCAAGTTCTACACGCATCTCAAGAATGATCAATGGAAACAGGATGCACCTGATCTCAATTGTGAGTCTCATAGTAATACTTATGTAAATAAGGTATTTTTGTTTTCTAAAAACCTGTTTTCGACTTTGTCGTTATGGTAATGTGTGTAGATTGATGAGATGTATTTATTTTTTAATCAATTTTAGAATAAGGCTGTAATGTAACAAAATGTGGAAAAGTGAAGGGGTCTGAATACTTTCCGAATGCACTGTATTTGAAGCCTACTTATTATTGGGACTATAACAAGTAATTATGAAGCAGAAGCTCTGTAATGGTGGATTCCTTATGTTTAGTTAAACCCTAAATCAGCAGTTGAAACAATAACAAGCATGCCCCCCCCCAAAAAAAAACCAGAGGGATGGGGTTGGAGAAATGTAACCACTCTCAAATTCATAGACAGACCAAATTATAGTTATAACTATGTTCTGAAGCTATATAGTGTTTGTTTACATTTATTTTGTTTACAAACATTCTGGGGTGAATTGGGCTGGTCAATGCCAGATGGGCTGGTCAAAATTGACACACAAAAATATATTTTTTTATATTTAAAATTAAACTATGAGAAAGGTGACATGTCATTCTGCTCTATAATGAGCCTTTGGCTGATCAGTGGGGAATAGCCGGCCACCCTACCAAGATGTGCCGGCACGGTTTTCTGATAGGCTGAACTGAGGTCACGCAAACACACATTCAAACACAAATGTGGCATCAGCAAAAAGACCTGCTCTGACTCTGTCATCAGTTAGACAGCCAAGACCATGGATCATTAAAATCAGAAAGGGTGCCTATAAACGTAGAAGCGCCCATTTTACATTGTCACCTTAGTCAAAACGTCGGCTAAAAACATGATTTGGTCAAACAAGTGCATTATCCTCATCCTGTAATGAAAGTGTCTGCCCCGCCCCTGTGCCTGTGCCCTCGCTGGGACCTGCTACTGTGATGAGCGAGCCACCGTTCTCTCCCCCCATGAGCTCGAGAGAGAAATGCATTCTGATTGTATATCATTTCAAAATACAATTGTGGGTAAACATCGCTTTGGAAGTTTGTCCTTGTCTTAGAGAGCAGGATCTCATCTTTCTGTAGGTATAATTTTTATTTCTCAACTCAATATTCAGCTCAATAGCAACTATTTGATATGGCTTTGAGATATTAGCCTCAGGGGGAAAATCCAGGCTCTGAGTTGGAAGAGTTACTATTTATGAGATTTAACAAAAAGTGACAAAAAAAATGTGTTACACTTACCATGTTGGTGACCCACTTGAATCAAAATGCAACACTTCAAACTGTTTCTACATATTGGTTATTGATTTGGACACGTTAAAACTGTGTTTTGACATTGCACTATTCTCATTTAGCAAAATGTCATTGAAAAGACGTTGAAAATAAGACTGCCAGATGTCCAATATATGTTCGGTTGTAGTTGAAAGTGAAAGTTGAAAGTTGTCTTTTCTGGTCGTTTTTTCAATGACTTGAAAACAACTTCATTTCAACGTACTTGCAGCCTATACACATGGACGCAGTATAATAAATTGGTCTATAATCAATTTTATTAACAATCCTACATCACTCCAGTATTTCTTTACAACATTCAAGTGCTAATTGTCTTTATTCCACTACTGAAGAAGCATGACTCAAATCACCTCATATTTAAAAAAAGATATATATATTTTTTTTTTTTAAGTATGAAATGTATGTATTCACTACTGTAAGTCACTCTGGATAAGAGCGTCTGCTAAATGACTCAAATGTAAATGTAATATGGAGCGACGTGCGCGAAATGCGAACCAGCCATCATTGCGAGGGCATAGGCCTATAGGTAGCCTACAACTAAAACGTTTTTTTTTAGGACATTACATTTACTGTTGGATGAATACATGGCTACTAGCAGTGGGTATTATATTTAGAGTTAGCGATCTAGTTAATGTGTTTTGAGTTTCCACTTCCTCAGGTGCTAACCCCAAATTAATTAGCCCAACATATTAATTAGGGCACATTAAGATGTATGTAATTCATGATTAGCCTACATTACTCATGATTTGGGTCAGACCAAATCATGGGCTGGTGCTACTAACTGTAAAAGTTAATGGCACCAGAGAGACCAGGGGGAAATGAGTTTGTGGCTCGTGCAGCGATGTGGGCTGGTGTGGATAAAATGCCAGGGCCGAATTCTTGTCCCAGTCCTCCCCCTGCAAACATTGGAGTAAAACAAGCTTATATTTTAGGTTCTGATGTGGTGGACAGTTGAACTAAGCTCATGAGGCATTAATACATTATATTCTTCAAGAATCAATTTGTACATAAACTCAGCAAAAAAAGAAATGTCCTCTCATTGTCAACTGTGTTTATTTTCAGCAAACTTAACATGTGTAAATATTTGTATGAACATAACAAGATTCAACAACTGAAACATAAACTGAACAGGTTCCACAGACATGTGACTAACAGAAATTGAATAATGTGTCCCTGAACAAAGGGAGGGGGGGGGGGGTCAAAATCAAAAGTAACAGTCGGTTTGGTGTGGCCACCAGCTGCATTAAGTACTGCAGTGCATCTCCTCCTCATGGACTGCACCAAATTTGCCAGTTCTTGCTGTGAGATGTTACCCCACTCATCCACCAAGGCATTATTCAAGTTCCTGGACATTTCTGGGGGGAATGGCCATAGGCCTCACTCTCCAATCCAACAGGTTCCAGACGTGCTCAATGGGACTGAGATCCGGGCTCTTTGCTGGCCATGGCAGAACACTGACATTCCTGTCTTGCAGGAAATCACGCACATAATGAGCAATATGGTTGGTGGCATTGTCATGCTGGAAGGTCCTGTCAGGATGAGCCTGCAGGAAGGTTACCACATGAGGGAGGAGGATGTCTTCCCTGTAACGCACAACGTTGAGATTGCCTGCAATGACAACAAGCTCAGTCCGATGATTCTGTGACACACCGCCCCAGACCATGACGGACCCTTCACCTCCAAATCGATCCCGCTCCAGAGTACAGGCCTTTGTGTAATGCTCATTCTTTCGACAATAAACGCGAATCCGAACATCACCCCTGGTGAGACCAAACCGCGACTCTTCAGTGAAGAGTACTTTTTGCCGGTCCTGTCTGGTCCAGCGACGGTGGGTTTGTGCCCATAGGCGACGTTGTTGTAGGTGATGTCTGGTGAGGACCTGCCTTACAACAGGCCTACAAGCCCTTAGTCCAGCCTCTCTCAGCCTATTGCGGACAGTCTGAGCACTAATGGAGGGATTGTGCGTTCCTGGTTTAACTCGGGCAGTTGTTGTTGCCATCCTGTACCTGTCCGGCAGGTGTGATGTTCGGATGTACTGATCCTGTGCAGGTGTTGTTACACGTGGTCTGCCACTGTGAGGACAATCGGCTGTCCGTCCTGTCTCCCTGTAGCGCTGTCTTAGGCGTCTCACAGTACGGACATTGCAATTTATTGCCCTGGCCACATCTGCAGTCCTCATGCCTCCTTGCAGCATGCCTAAGGCGTGTTCACACAGATGAGCAGGGACCCTGGGCATCTTTCTATTGGTGTTTTTCAGTCAGTAGAAAGGCCTCTTTAGTGTCCTAAGTTTTCATAACTGTGACCTTAATTGCCTACCGTCTGTAAGCTGTTAGTGTCTTAACAACCGTTCCACAGGTGCACGTTCATTAGTTGTTTATGGTTCATTGAATAAGCATGGGAAACAGTGTTTAAACCCTTTACAATGTAGATCTGTGAAGTTATTTGGATTTTTTCGATTTATCTTTGAAAGACAGGGTCCTAAAAAAGGGATGTTTCTTTTTTTGCTGAGTTTATAATTACGTCCAAAAATGGATGTAGCAACTTCAGTTTGACCCTTTTAATGTGGGTTTATTGAAGTTACACTGAGTTTTCTGCCTTAATAAAGGGTACTTCAAAATCAACACAGAGATTGTTTTTTCAGATGACTCATCCGTGATTGGCTACATCCCCACCCCACACCCCATCTCATAAGAAATTGGTAACTTTTGGGTGGCTCAACCCGTTGGAACGTTGTCAAGGAGGGCAGTTACATGTGTTAGCAAAGAAGAGGTCCTGAGTTCCAGCCAGTTATGAGCCGAATCAGGGGGAAGTGATACTGGCTAAGCAAGCAAGCAAGTCCGTAACATAAGCTTACTTAAAAATAAAAAGGGGTTCCATATGACGTGGAACATAAGTCATACAATCAGGAGAGCCTGGTAATGGATATAATAATTAATAGGTCACACTAACAGTACATCACAGGCCAGCCCTGAATGGAACACTGGGTACTTTTACCCAGGATACATTAGTGTTCTCCTGGGGTGAAAGGTCACATCATCTCTCATTAACACTATGGGTATTTGGGTTAAACCTGCCCAGAGTTTCTGATAAACACATGCATAGTTTCTGAGAGGACACCGATTAGACAGGCTACATTTTAGACAGTCCGATTACCCTTCTATTGGAGCAGGTCCAAACTGAATCAGTGAAGTGAAACAACAGTGAAACAACTGGATACTGTTGATTGCAGGCTAGAGAAAATACCATGGCCTAGGCCCTAGCAGATCTATAGGACTATCTATGGCTTTTTAGAAAACAATTCGAAAACAAGGAAATCTTATATTATAACTTTGTGTGGTCCATGCATTATCAGCAACATTATGAATAGGCTAATGTACATTATTGGAAAAAAATAATAAAATGCCCACTAATGCATTAAAACAAAATGTGCATTATTACTAATGTATTCAATACTGCGTAGTACAAAACAACTTGGATAAAGAAATATAATTTTGATCATATGAGCATGTTATTGTCTAAATGACATGTGTTTAAAAATGTGTTTGACTGTTTCATAGCCTCACTTAATTGACAGAGATTCACCACAATTACACTTTCTAGTTCTTCTATTGACTAATAATGACTATGTGTTTACACAGCGGCAGCAGCAGCAGCAGCAGCAGCAGAGTGGAATTAGAAGGGACACCTCTCCTCTGATATTTATTCAACCCATCAGAGACTCCTCCTCAGAGAGCCTACTCTGTTTTGTGTTTTAATGAATAAAACATCCTCTGTGTTTAGCGCTAAGTCCCCATGAACAGTCACAGGGACCAGGAGAATATCTACTTGTGTTGAGGCACAGGGGACTTGGTGCTGTGCTGCTGGAGGTGTTGGATTTCTAGATGTTGCTTTCCCGTGTGACATGCTCTACAGAGAGATGCGTTATTTACTCTCATCTCCTCCGAGGATAACCCTCTTCATGGTTTGTTCTTATGTGCCACCACTCCTGCGGTATAGAGGGAGGAAGGAGGGAGGAAGGAGGGAGGGAGGAAGGAGGGAGGAGGGGAGAAGCCTACTATGTCTGTTCTGTTCATTAGAAGGGAAACAGGCTCTATTGAAGATTACTCCATATTGGAGCTAAGAGGCAGAGAAGTATTTGATGGAGTGTGTTATAAAGAGCTTATAGTGAAAGTGACATATATAACACTAAAGTCCTAGTCCTACAGTATGACCATGCACCATCTTCAGTGTGTTCTTACCTTGTTTTTCGTCTTTCTTATTTTAAAATCAGAAATGTATGCTCTCACATACAGGGGCTCGAAAATGTGCATTATTTATGCAGATCCCTCTATATGTTTTATCATTGTACAAAGTATCAAAAAGCAGAGGGGATCGTAACACGTGTCGTAACTACTGACTGACCTAGGCCTACTGTCTCATTCCAAAGGGTGGCGCTGTTGGGTTTGCTAACAGCCACTCACTCACATAGCCGGTCCCATGCTTTTATAACCATATCGACAACACGAGTCCACGTTCAATGACTTCACTGATCAAGAACTGCTACAAGAGAATAGGCGCGTTCCCTTCCCAGCTGTTGCTGACGCCTGCCAGATCTTACAACGCCTTGATAGGTATTGCACGTATCAGCTAACCACATCATATGTTACAGCAATCAGTCAGTCGGTGACACAGCCGATGACGTGGCACGTAACCATTGGTTGATGCATGCAACGTCTGAGCAGGGGAACGCCACCCAAATTGAAGTGGTATCAGAAGAACGTAGTAAACATAATTGAGCATGTCCATTAGGTCAGAGCCTATTAAATAGCTCTGAATTAGCTTTTTATACACGCATAGACTAAGAGAAATTAGGCCACTTTGGCTGGTAAATGTTCCACGGTAAGCGAAGTGTTTACCTTCATCTACCTCCATCTTTCCACAATGAAATAATTACACTCAACACTAATGGTGTTACTACTACTTAACTAACCTTCTTCGATATGTTATAAGCAATTGGATAACCTACGTTTTAGGCCCTACAACCCCAATGTTTTAAAAACATAGCCTATGCCTTTTTGTTATTATGCTGACAAAATGGTATCGTAGGCTATATCTATACCCTATTCATAAGGTAGCTAATATACTATTAACTTGCTTTTTATATGTAGCTTTACTCGCTTATATAGCCTATGTAGGTAGCCCAACTTTATTCAAACAAATGGGATGAACATATTTACCATTCATTGAAAGTCGTTATAACCAATAGACTATGTGGTGTTTCTTTGTTTTGTTTTTACTGTCTTTATTCTGCATTCCAGAGAGGGCTCCCAGAGTTTCCAAAATGTTGGATGTTCTACTATTATGCCTATTATGCTAATTACCCCTCAAAGCGAGATAGCTCATTGGCTGTGAGTACAAATCTTATATTTGAGCCCAGAGCCCTGATGTTAGGACGCCTATAAAATTCAGCAAGGCGTTTGAATTCCTCTGCAGGGATTGATGGCTTTAAAAAAACACTCTCTCCGTCAAGCCTGGAGTGGAGTTCTTTTTCTTTCCTTCTCTACAAGGCAAGAATTTGCCTGTGACACGACACGTGAACCTCCTTCAACTTGGCGCACTAATCCTAAAATAAGGCATGAAGTGTTAAATGTTAGAAACACACAGAACTGCGCTCAGACAAGGAGAAAGAGGGGGAGAAAACAGAGGAGAGAGAGACGCACGAGCTGCTCTGGTGCGTCTGTGCAGAGACTGCATAAAGAGAGAGAAAAAAAATAACAAAAAAAACGTGCGCTGCGCAATTAGGCTAGAAACCCTTGTGTTTTTTCTCTCCATTTTTTGGAAGATAAAATAAATAAAGAAATCAAGCTGGCTCAGTGTATGTCACAGCAGCCCGCTTTGACAGGTGCTGCTCAGCCCCTTTGGAGGACTGCTTTCAGCAGCAGCAGGATGGCATCAGAACTGGCAATGAGCAACTCCGACCTGCCCACCAGTCCCCTGGCCATGGAATATGTTAATGACTTCGATCTGATGAAGTTTGAAGTGAAAAAGGAGCCGGTGGAGCCGGATCGCAGCATCAGCCAGTGCAGCCGCCTGATCGCCGGGGGATCCTTGTCTTCCACCCCGATGAGCACGCCTTGCAGCTCGGTTCCCCCTTCCCCAAGCTTTTCGGCGCCCAGCCCGGGCTCCGGGAGCGAGCAGAAGGCTCACCTGGAGGATTTCTACTGGATGAGCGGCTACCAACAGCAGCTGAATCCCGAAGCGCTGGGCTTCAGCCCCGAAGACGCGGTAGAGGCGCTGATCAGCAGCAGCCACCATCTCCAGTCCTTCGATGGCTATGCTAGAGGGCAGCAGTTCGCCAGTGTGGCCGGGGCAGGAGGCGGCATGGCCGGGGAGGAGATGGGCTCAGCAGCCGCTGTGGTATCCGCTGTTATCGCTGCAGCGGCCGCGCAGAACGGAGGTCCCCATCACCATCACCACCACCACCACCACGCCGGGGGACACCACCCCTCCACCGGCGTCCCGTCCAACGCCAGTTCGGCAGGCAGCCACCAGCACATAGGACACCTGGACCTGGACGACCGGTTTTCGGACGACCAGCTGGTGACCATGTCAGTACGGGAGCTGAACCGACAACTGCGCGGGGTCAGCAAGGAGGAGGTGATCCGGCTGAAACAGAAGAGGAGGACCCTAAAGAACAGAGGCTATGCCCAGTCCTGCCGCTACAAGCGGGTCCAGCAGAGACATGTTCTGGAGGGCGAGAAGACGCAGCTGATCCAGCAGGTGGACCACCTCAAGGCGGAGATATCGCGCCTGGCCAGGGAGCGGGACGCATACAAGGACAAGTACGAGAAGCTTATCACCAACGGCTGCAGGGAAAACGGACCCGACAACACCCCCTCGTCCCCAGAGTTTTTCATGTGAGTTTTACGGCGTCAAAAATAGTACAACTGTTTAAAAGAGGAAAATAAACTGTCTTACATTTTGTCAGCTGTGTAAAGTTTCTGTGCGTAAAGTTGTGGCATGGCAAAGATATAAATAACACCTTTTGGTTGTTTTTTTTTTTACATTTTGTGAGAATGGGGTTAGGTAGTTAAATATCCTCAATGCATCTCATTCGTTTTACCGTCGTTATTTTGTTGCTATTTTAAGAAGTACAAAGAAAACATGTGTGCGGTTTGTTTCGTTTGACATCTCCCGCAAAAGTGTACAATAATCATTAAGTATCTGTGCATCCAAACCTTTCTCAATAGGCTTTCATTTAGGGCCTAAAGTAAATGTAGTCAAATTGAACTGAAAGGTAACTTAAATATTTAGATGTTTCAGCCTGTCTTCTTTGTATAATTTGCCACATTCTCATATTATCAATGTTGTTCATGTTTTGAGCATTCAAACAGTAGCCTATGGCGTACACTAGGGGTATTTAATTCAACTCTTACACTAGGTCCGTAAACTTTCTGGTTTTCTATTCTACCTGATAATTAATTGCACCCACCTGGCGTCCCAGGTCGAAATAAATCCCTGATTAGAGGGGCACAATGAAAAAGGCAGTGGAACTGGCTTCGAGGTCTAGGGTTGAATTGAGGGGTTAGAGTTAGGGTTATAACCCATCCTAAACCAACCATGTGGGTCATGTCCGGTATTTGCTGTTCTTTTACTATTGTTGTGAAGATTTCGTGGAACCCGTTTTATACATTGTATAGTTTAAACTCATCACTTTGTTGGTGATTTGGGCCAAAACGTTTGAGGGACTTCATCATCCATCGGTCTTAACTCACCTCTCCTCCTCTCCTCACGTCTCGCCGTACCGTCTGACATCGAGCATCACTCTCTATACACACAAACCTGCTGATGCATACCTTTCACTTGTCAGCTCGGCTTATACAGTATGTCTGGAGAAAGACAGACAGGACATTTGGAATTATATCGTCTCTGGAATGGAGTGCGTTGTGTTCTATACCGTCTTGCTTTCAGTGTGTGTAGCCCACTATATTTTTAAATCTATAGGCATTTTGTACTTCTGGATTCCTGTGGATTCCTTTATAATTCCAAAGAGCATATTTTTAGTTCAGTAAATATTCAGACAATATAATGTTATCTCGTCACACAACAGGTTGCTTTTTCTTTTTGAATATTGTAAGAATATTTTGATTAAATATAAACCTACTTTTATATCAGTTTTGTCCAAATGCACTCAATGGTTTTCTTTCTTCTTTTCTTGTCTTGTCTTTGATAAATGCATGCTCTTAAATCAGGTGAAGCTTCAGTTTGACTTTATCTAAAGTGTTATCACGATTCACCAATAAGAGGAGGAGAAATCCCTTCATCTGAAGGTGTCCTTCTATGAATATTATGGAATTGTTGGAACTATTGCACGCATGTTACCCGCAACGCCGTGGGTCTTAACCGATCAGAAAACGATTGGGAACTAAAATTGGAAAATATTAATGTGATGTTCAATAACTTAATGTTGCTCTATAAAATGTCACCACATATTGTTTGGACAACACAGTCCGCGACTATTATCTTGAGCTACATGTTTAAAATGGAATATCTACAATGGAAACTTAGCTTTCATTTATGTTATTATTCATGAATGTTCAAATTATTGTAATGCTGACTTTATCACCGGTTTTATTAGCCTAATATTGTCGTGGATAAGGCTAAATTAGGCCTAATTCTCAGGGTAAAATTAAATTCATAATAGCGTTCGGGAATAGGTCTAATTGCTGTGTTTTCGTTTTAGACCTGTCTTGTAATCTCAATAGGCCTAGATGTTTTGCCTCACGCTCTGCTGTAGGCTATACTGTACCCACATCTTAGGAGGACAATATAGGCCTAAAGCAAAACAAATGTTTGTTGCTTAGAAAAGCCTACATTCACTTTATGATTTTCTAGAAGCTGTAGGCCTAATAACGTTTTGTGTTTATCTCTTCTATGTTGTGCATCTTCCGCTGTGTTGTGCAGAAATAATTTCACCTGTTGCTTGCTTTCTCAAGAGAAATACAACAGTCCGAAATAAATATTCCACTTTATTTAGACTACTAGGCTACACATGCTGATTGTTTTAAGCACACTTCACATGACGCCGGACGCAGGTCCCCATTCCAGGTCCACTTTTGTTAATCATTATTTTGAAGCACACTTTTGCTCTGTGCTCGGTAGCAGTCTAAAAACTCGACTCTGAACCCTTCAACTCAAAAGTTTAATTCTAAATATGGCATGGAGATAACTGGCATATTTTATTTAGTTCAATAAAAACGGACCCTATTTGCCTCAGGTCAATTGAAAGGGAATTAGTCTAGCCTACTTGATGCGCAGAGGGTAGCCTACAACTACATTTTAAAAAAAATTATGAAATCCTATTTTGAGAATGCAAATCGCTCATTGTTTTCTTATGGTGTACATATTAGGGCAGTGTAGAAAAGGGAAATGATGGTATCGGACGGTGAACGGTCCCCTCGAAATGGTTGGTTCCATTTCATGACATTTAGCAGACGCTCTTATCCAGAGGAGTAATTGGGATTAAGATCCTTGCTTATCGACAGATTTTTCCAGCCAGGTCACCAGTGATAACTAGCTAGTTGGGGATTCGAACAGGCGACGTTTCGGTTATTGACCCCACGCGCTTAACCGCTAGGCTACCTGCCGCCCCATGACCAGTCTTCTATTTCTTCGTTCGATACTGGAATTTGAAATAGACTACCAAATGAGGTAAATGGGAAAAAGCCCCCTCTTGAAAAATAAATACTTTCATGATGAATATCTCGAAATTCATAACATACCAAATGCCTCTGTAGCAACATGTCAATTGTTGGTCCCATGTTTCATGAGATGAAATAAAATATCTCAGAAAATGTCCATATGCACAAAAAGCTTATTTCTCTCAAATGTTGTGCACAAAATTGTTTACATGCCTGTTAGTGAGCATTTCTCCTTTGCCAAGATAATCCATCCACCTGACAGGTGTGGCATATCAATAAACTGATTAAACAGCATAATCATTACACAGGTGCACCTTGTGTTGGGGACAGTAAAAGGCCTCTCTAAAATGTGCAGTTTTGTCACTCAACACAATGCCACATGTCTCAAGTTGAGGGAGGATACAATAGGCATGCTGACTGTAGGAATGTCCACAAGAGCTGTTGCCAGAGAATTGAATGTTCTGAAACAAAGCTGAAAATGTCCCAGTTGGCCTGCATAATCACCAGACATATCACCCATTGAGCATGTTTGGGATGTTCTGGATCTATGTGAATGACAGCATGTTCCAGTTGCCGCCAATATCCAGAAACTTCAAAAGCCATCGAAGATGAGTGAGCTAACATTCCACAGGCCACAATCAACAGCCTAATCAACTCTCTGCGAAGGAGATGTGTCACGCTGCCTTTTTTAAGGTATCTGTGACCAACAGATGCATATTGGTATTCCCAGTCATGTGAAATCCATTAATTAGGGCCTAATTTATTTATTTCAATTGTCTGATTTCCTTAAATGATCTGTAACTCAGTAAAATCGTATAAATTGTTGCATGTTGCGTTTATATTTTTATTCAGTATAGTTACAGTACCTCCTAAAGACATTATTGACATGGGGAAAAGAGGGTATTGATGCTGATGATTGATGTAAATCTGCTAGTTAGCTAGCTCAATTTCTTTTACTGATTGTAATTTACCTCTCTGTCGTTCTCTCTCTGCAGCGCGTATCAGCCAAGCAGACCAAATATTGATGATGATGATGGAGGCTAAATCAAGTGTTATCAAGTGTTAATTAGTGGTATGCTGCTGTGGCAGTACTGATAATATTTAAACTAGGTATCTAGCTACACACACTCGGCCGGTAACTGCATCTCTCAAGCCATGCATGTTTGGTGACCCGGAGCGTGAAATCTTCGTACAGGGCAGACTTGAAAAGATGCAACTGGGCGCGACTCGCGAGCGAGCTCCGTACAGGGCAAGATCAACAGGCGCAACCAAGGGACAGGGTGGAGGTAGCGAACTTGAAGACGACTTGCGGGCAGTGGGTTCCGAACAACAATGACAACAAATGTTTAAAAATAAATTATACCACCACCCAAAAAGGCACTTTCAATACTGGAATGGCAAAGGGACATGTGCTCTGCACAGATAGAGCCTTATCTGTGCACGTGCCTGACAATGTTACAGCTGCACAGGACAGTTTTTCAAAAGGGAGAATCTAGCATGTGGCGCATGTGTCTGTTTCCAGGGGCGGCTTGGCCATCTGGAAATTCTGGCAAATGCCAGATGGTCTGGACCATTTTTGAGTTGGGTGGGCTGGCAAAAATGTACACATAAACATATATTTTTAATATAAAAAATAAAACAATGAGAAGGGTGACATGATCATCAATCTACACTGAGTGCACAAAACATTAGGAACACCTTCCTAACATTGAGTTGCACCATCTTTTACCCTCAGAACTGCCTCAATTCATCAGGGCATGGACTACAAGGTGTCGAAAGCATTCCACAGGAATGCTGTCCCATGTTGACTCCAATTCTTCCCACACTTGTCTCAAGTTGGCTGGATTGAGACATGGCTTGTGTATGTGTGCCATTCAGATGGTGAATGGGAAAGACAAAAGATGCCTTTGAATGGGTTTGGTAATAGGTGCCGGGCGCACCAGTTTGAGTGTGTCAAGAACTGCAGCGCTGCTGGGTTTTTCACATTCAACAGTTTTCTGTGTGTATCAAGATTGGTCCACTACCCAAAGGATATCCACCTAATTTAACACAAATGTGGGAAGCATTGGAGTCATCAGGGGCCAGCATTCCTGTGGAATGCTTTCGTCACCTTGTAGAATTCATGGCCAGATGAATTTAGGCTGTTCCGAAGGCAAAAACAAGTGCAACTCAATATTAGGAAAGTGTTCCTAATGTTTTGTACACTCAGTGTATAGGCAAGGTGCGAACTTGGTGCTAAGCCCCTATAGCAGAGTCTGTGTTTTGTTTATCTATTGAAGTAAGTGTGTGTGTGTGTGTGTGTGTGTGTGTGTGTGTGTGTGTGTGTGTGTGTGTGTGTGTGTGTGTGTGTGTGTGTGTGTGTGTGTGTGTGTGTGTGTGTGTGTGTGTGTGTAATTTTTTTACAACATAAAGAAATGTCCTGCACAAGCTAATTTAAACATTGTATGAATGTCATCAGAACTGAGCATATTTTGTGCTTTGGGAACCTGTCTCTTGTAATGTACCCACACTTTTCCTTCAACCTAATTAAATGTTCTGGGAACCTTTAAAGAACTCAGAAAGGCTGTTCCGTCAACATTCTTGCAGCATCAAAGGAATGTCTTGTGCACCCTGATACAAACATCAGGGTGCACAACTGGATAATTTTATTGTTTTGGGAACCTATCTGTAATTATATCCCCACAATGTTCCCACAATCTAAATAAATGTTTTAAGAACTTTTAAAGAACATAAAAATGTGTTCTGGGAACGTTCTTGTGACATCAGGTGAATGTTTTTTGCAACCTAAAAGAACATTGTATAATCACCAGCACAACTGGACAGTTCATCTTCTGTGATGTCCCCACAATGTTCCCATCAGACTGTTTCCACAACCTAATGAAACATTCTGGGCACCTTTTTAAAGAACAGATGAAATGTGTTCTGGGAACATTCTTGCAACATCAGGCAAATGTTTTATACTGACATTGTATAATTATCAACACGACTGGACAGTTTTTGTGTTACGAGAACATTTGCCGCAACCTAACGAGTGTTCAGGGAACTTTCACAGAACTAATTCTGGTTTGCTGGGAAAATGTTTGTTAGGAGAACATCCAAATATAAAATAAAACACTAACTAGAACTTAATGGGAATCTTAGCTAATGTTCTTGAAATGTTCCCGGGTTTGCTAGGATTATATTAGGATTAATTTAATCAGCATGAAGTGTAATTCCATTCTCTGTCCCACCTTATTGACTCGTGAACTGCAATCATTTCTACTATGCCCAATGATTGGATTATTACAGATAATGCAGTTGTTTCCTGTCATAATATTGGACTTTCTCTCTGAGGTCAACAATGGGAAATCATTTTGAAATGTATTGTTATTGACATTTGAATCATTATTATGTACTTCACTTTAATGCCTTTATTAATGGCAGAAGGGATGTCTGTGTATTTTGTGTGTGTGTGTGTGTGTGTGTGTGCGTGCATGTATGTGTGCGTGCGTGTGTGTAAGTACACGCGCATGTGCTGGTGTGTGACTAAGTGCGTGTGTTAGAACGTCAATATCCAGCATTGTGTCTTTTATTTGACCTTGCGGTGAGAGTCTATACAGGCATCCATTAATCCAGTCTGTTTATCTATTTAGTGTTCAGTGTAGACAATATGCATGAGCAGATCACTTTCTCCCTTTATTACAATGCATTGAATTCAGTATACGCATTGTTATGAAGAAATCTGAGATCACCTGAACGACCAGTTTTTCAAGTTAAATTCCTCTGCTTGCATATTCATGGTCTTGCTTTACGTAACAGTAACAGAGCAAAAGTTGAATCCACCTCCTCATTTAGGTTATTTTTGCTGCAATAATTTCTGTATGCAGTATGAAAGCTGCTTCTGTTTAAATCATTTATGCTATTATTAACACATAGACACACACAGTATTTAATTGGTGTAAACCTGGACCAGAGAGAGTTTCCTTCCACCAAGTCACATTGAGATTGACTTTCTAATTTAAACCTAACCTAGCTTAATCTTAGCTCTGGAGAACCTAAGGCCATACAGACATACAGTAGGGTTCTCATTTAAATAATTGACCACAGTGGGGTTAATGTGTACAGCTGTCCCGATGCTCTGTTGAACTGTTAATAATCACTGTGTGCAAGACGTTTTTGGAAATTCTACTTTCATATCACCGCAAAATGATTTTACAAATCCAAAATATGAACTTACTGTGCAGCGTTTTAATGCAGATTCCCACGGAGGTGTTTTATGTTGCACTTCCTGAGCTCATGTGAACTTGGAAAGGATCAAAATAAACCTGTTGGCTCGAAGCTGTATTATACCAACAATCTCAGTGGAAATCTGTGGTAAAACAGCATATCTTTTGTAATTGTAAAGTTATTTTTGGATGATAATTAAGTTGAGTGTTCAAGGTTTCCAAAACCGTATCGCAATCAATGATCAATTGTTTCTAGATAGAGCATTTCACACTTCACCAAATCACGTCAGCTAATCAAATTGGACATGGAAGGGCTAACCTAACCTATGACCTGACCCAGTACCTTATGTATTACTGCCCCCCCCCTCCCAGTTGCAAGAAGTGACATCCCAAAAAACACAGAAAACTTAACAACCCAAATGGCTCCTTGCCTCCCATGCATGCTTTCTGTCCCTAACACTGAAACTGAAACTAAATAATATTTAAAAAATGTTTTTATAAAATGAGTGGTTTATTTTTACGTTGGTAACCAGTTTATAATAGCAATAAGGCACCTCTGGAGTTTGTGATATATGGCCAATATACCACGGCTAAGGGCTTTATCCAGGCACTCTGTGTTGCATCGTGCATAAGAACAGCCCTTAGCCGTGGTATATTGTCCATACACCACACCTCCTCGGGCATTATTGCTTAAGTATCCAACTAAATAAAACCTTGCAAATTAGGTCTCTCCCCTCTCTCTCTCTGAGCCAGTCTAACAGACATTGATCTCCAGCCAGACAATGTGACTCAGTGTTGTACAGCTCTTCCTCCGTCTCTCTCCTCCTTTCTCCTCTCCTACTCTCTCCTTTATCTGTACCTGGGAAAGACCCTGACCTCACACACTTGTGCCATGTCCTAGCCTTCTCTGTGTGTTTATGTTTCCTTGAAATGCTGCCAGCAGGCATATCCCACACCAGTGTGTGCATGCACGTGTTTGTTCACATGTTGTTCTTGATTATATCTACCTATGGCTTATTCATCTTCCCGAGATCTGAAAATAAACATTCGTTTCCACGGCTCGGGTCAGCTTCACACTGATCAGCACACATTACCACATAACAGGACTTAGTAGGCTACTGCACCTCTAGTCTATAGAGCAAGTGTTCAGGTTGTGGGTTGTTCCCATCTTGCTCTCTCGCTCTCGCTCTCTCTCTCTCTCTCTTTTTCTCTTTCTTTCCCTTATTCACTTTCTCCTTTTTACAGAAGTTCAGTGCGTGTTTTAGTGAAACAATGTTCTGCCCTTTTTTACTGTGTTTTAATCCTTCCGTTTATTATCACTATCCTCAGGACGTCGAGAAAGTTCCTCCATCTGTGATAGTGACCCCTGAACCCTGCACATGACCCTTGACCTGGAGTCTGAGGTAATGTCAGCCACCTCATTCCTTCTCCTCTTCAGTTCACTGCTCACCATAGTTTTTTTATTGTTTGTTTATTGTTGCTATTTGTAATACTTGTTAAACAAATACAGGTATTTAGCATTTTATGTTCAATTGTACATTTATACTGAAGGATATACACTGAGTGTACAAAACATTATGAACACCTGCTCTTTCCATGACATAGCTATGATCCCTTATTGATGTCACCTGTTAAACCCACTTCAATCAGTGTAGATGAAGGGGAGGAGACAGGTTAAAGAATGCTTTTGAAGCCTTGAGACAATTGAGACATGGATTGTGTATGTATGCCATTCAGAAGGATAATGGGCAAGACAAAATATTCACTGGTTTGAGTATGTCAAGAACTGAAACGCTGCTGGGTTTTTCCCGCTCAACAGTTTCCCATGTGTATCAAGAATGGTCCACCAGCCAATTTGACACAACTGTGGGAAGCATTGGAGTCAACATGGGCCAGCATGACTAAGGTAACCTGCCTAAATGACTACCGACCCAGAGCACTCACATCTGTAGCCATGAAGTGCTTTGAAAGGCTGGTCATGGCTCACATCAACACCATTATCCCAGAAACCCTAGACCCACTCCAATGTGCATACCGCCCCAACAGATCCACAGATCAACAACTAAACACCTCTCTCTGCAACTGGATCCTGGACTTCCTGATGGGCCGCCCCCAGGTGGTAAGGGTAGGGAACAACACATCCGAGACGCTGATCCTCAACACGGGGGCCCTCAGAGGTGCATGCTCAGTCCCCTCCTGTACTCCCTGTTCACTCATGACTGCATGGCCAGGCACGACTCCAACACCATCATCAAGTTTGCCGATGATGCAACAGTGGTAGGCCTGATCACTGACAACGATGAGACAGACTATAGGGAGGAAGTCAGAGACCTGACCGTGTGGTGCCAGAACAAGAACCTCTCCCTCAACGTGATCAAGACAAAGGAGATGATTGTGGACTACAGGAAAAGGAGGACCGAGCACGCCCCCATTCTCATCGACGGGGCTGTAGTGAAACAGGTTGAGAGCTTAAAGTTGCTTGGTGTCCACATCTCCAACAAACTATCATGGTCCAAACACACCAAGACAGTCGTGAAGAGGGCACGACAAAGCCTATTTCACCTCAGGAGACTGAAAAGATTTGGCATGGGTCCTCAGATCCTCAAAAGGTTCTACAGCTGCACCATCGAGGGCATCCTGACTGGTTGCTTCACTGCCTGGTGTGGCAACTGCTCGGCCTCCGACCGCAAGGCATCACAGAGGGTAGTGCGTATGGCCCAGTACATGACTGGGGCCAAGCTTCCTGCCATCCAGGACCTCTATACTAGGCGGTGTCAGAGTAAGGCCTTAAAAATTGTCAAATACTCCAGCCACCCTAGTCATAGACTGTTCTCTGCTACCGCACGGCAAGCGGTACCGGAGCGCCAAGTCTAGGTCCAAAAGGCTTCTTAACAGCTTCTACCCCCAAGCCATAAGACTCCTGAACAGCTAATCAAATGGCTACCCAGACCGCTCTTTTATGCTGCTGCTACTCTCTGTTTATTATCTATATATAGTCACTTTAACTCTACCTACATGTACGTATTACCTCAATTACCTCGACTAACCGGTGCCCCCGCACATTGACTCTGTACTGGTACCCCCTGTATATAGCCTCGCTATTCTTATTTTAGTGTTGCTGTTTAATACGTTTTTACCTTTTATTTTCTATTTTTATCTTAACACTTGTTTTTAAAATGTTCTTCTAACTTTTAAAGCATTGTTGGTTAAGGGCTTGTAAGTAGGCATTTCACTGTAAGGTCTACACCTGTTGAATTCGGCGCATGTGACAAATAACATATGATTGGATTTGATCCATGTGGAACGCTTTTGACACCTTGAAGTCCATGCCCCGACAAATTGAGGCTATTCTGAGGGCAAAGGAGGTTCAACTCAATATTAGGAAGGTGTTCCTAATGTTTTGTACACTCAGTGTACATATGAATGGTATTTACATTTTGTATTATCATCATTGACCATAAAGATCGTTGAAAAAATATTTACCAAATAATTGCCAGTTTGTCTTGAAAAATGGTTTCACTATTTGACTAAATTATTTTGCACATTTTAATAAGGGTTACATTTGCTGATTTATTTGGAGATTTTATAGTAATTGTTCACAATCTTCAGTGATAGAAACACACTTCCTCACCTCAGAACCTTTTCTGTGTTGATTTGTTTCGATTTGAGCTGATTTTACCACAGTATGTAACCCTCTGAATGTGTCTCTATACAGTGAGCTAGTCCAGGCGATAGGCTGGCCTCTGTTTTCTGTACCTCTGGTGAAGCTGTGTGTTGACAGTCTGTGTGTTCTGGTTTTGCTGGAAGCCAGGGCTAGCTGTATGGGAGAGTGAGGTAAGTTGAGCCAATGGGGGTAAGTTGAGCCACCCTTCTTTCTAGGAAACCATACACAAAATTAATCATTTGACTAAATATTTAGGAAGAGGTCTTCATTTCATGGAGTCTGTGAAGGATGAAACACATGAAAAAAAGTGGTAAGCAGGTTAGGTCCAAAAAAGTAGATAATTTAAAGATGTTTCTATACATCAGTTGGGGTCTCTATAAGCTTCCATATGAGGTCATAAACCTGACATGAAAGTGTATCCTTGTAGCTGTCTGGGTTATTATAGTTACATTTTTTGCCTTGGGGTAAGTTGATCCAATGGCCATAGGGTTAGTTGAGTCAATGGCAAGTAGATCAAACTGAAGTGTTTTCTTCAATGGCAAGGCATTATTGCTGGGATTTGAGGTAACAACAGGGCCTATGTTAAAAGTATTTTTAAAAGTACAAAGGGTTTTTTAGGTGTGAAGCCTGTGTTAAAATATGCTTAAAATGATTAAAAGTCAAAAAAGTGATTGTGATTGTGTTGAATTGTGTTTGGGAAATAAAGATAGACATGGTTTTAAAAAGGTAGTGGTAATATTTCATTCAGTAAAAACATTTGTAGGCGGCTTAACTTACTCTGTCCCACAGCTCAACTGACCCCATACCTTCCACTTTTTTTGGAAAAGCTATGTTTTGAAAATGTTTACATAAAATCGGATTATTTCCAGGGATACACAACATCCTGAAATATATGTAGATATTTTTGGTCGAAAGAATACTATATTTTACCTGATGGAGTGATGCTGAATGTAAAAAATGGCTCAACTCACCCCACTCTCCCCTACAGGCGCCATACAGCTTAGCTAAATTCAGGACATCTTTCTTGTTGGGATGTCTTTCACCCTCTATATATTGTGATTCATTAAAACACAAATCTCCTAATAAAACTCTCAGATCTCAATTTGCAGACATATATGAGGATTTTCGATATGGACAGTGACTGTACATTAGATATTCTTTGAGGATTGTTACAGCATGTTTTTGACAGGCTTTTGTCTCTGTGGCTTGTGTCTGTGACAGGATACAGTTCTCTGTCTGGTGTCTTACAGTTCTGGCTGGAAAGTGACATGCCCTCTCTCGCGCCCTAGTGCTCATAGGATAGGGTCACGACCTTTCACCTCTCAGCTGACCCTCGAACCTGCGTCTCAGTCTCCTGTCTCCATGGATCACATTGACAGATAGATGGACGGGTGGGAGTATGGGAAGAGTGAGGGACCGAGGGACAGACGGAGGGATGGAGGGAGAGAGGCAGGGATGGAGGGACAGACGGAGGGATGGAGGGAGAGAGGCAGGGATGGAGGAACCTCACTATCGTGGCAGACAAGCAGGCATTGAAGGATGAAATGTGGAAGAAGCAATGGTGGGTAAGAGGGAGGACTAAGGGAAGGAAATAATTAGGGATGAAGGGATCTGGCAGTGGGTGCAGCCAGACAGACAGGCAGTCAAGCAGGCAGGCAGGCAGATAGGGAGAGCGGAGGCAGAAAGTGACCTTACTGTTGTCCCAGTAGGATCGAAGAGCTTATTTAAAGGCCTGGTCAATGTGCGGTATCACCCTCACATAGCACTGAGTCTGAGATAGCACCCTCACAGCCTGACAACTTGTCACCACTGTAATACAATGTCCCCATACACACCAACAGACACAGTGTGTGTGTCCACTTCGGTGAAATAACTCTCTGAAAACCCCATGAAAATCTGGACAAAGACAGATTCAACATCAGTGTCACAGTTGCTCTGTGTATGTTAAGTGTATACTCTAAGGAACTGTGTGGCAGTGACAGGGTTGACGTAATTCAGTGAAATATTACGAAGCAGTGAGTGTGGGTGTGTATGTATGTGTGTGCGTGCATGTGCGTGTGTGTGTGTGTGGCTGTGACATTAGGACACCTGCATACTTCAGCATTTTCTGCCTGTCAGGAATTCTGAGGTCACTGGTTGGGGGAAAGGGGAGGTGGGAATGGAGGAAGGGAGAGAGGGGGAGAGGAAGGAGAGAGGGCGAGCTTTAGAAGCAGGCTTAAGCTATAGAGCACATTACTCGTCAGGTGTGTGTGTGTGTGTGTGTGTGTGTGTGTGTGTGTGTGTGTGTGTGTGTGTGTGTGTGTGTGTGTGTGTGTGCGTGCGTGCGTGCGTGCGTGTGTGTTTGTGTGCGTGTGTGTGGTGCCTCCCAAGCTGCCAGCAGGCAGGTCAGGTTATTAGAGGACACAGACACAGCAATGTGTGTGTAAGTGAGGAGGGACTGTGTGTATATACAGTATGTATTTTTCTTCATTAATGCAGTATTTGTCTTTGTCTCCTTGGACAGTAAGATCCATGCATATACATTATACATAATATCTCAGAGCAATGCCATAAGCCAAGCTTTTTAACATCGCCCCTCTTCTCCTTTCAAATGATGTTAATGTGCAATGCTGTGTCTCTCTCCTCCCATGTTTCTAATTGTTTGAGTACGGAGCCCAAATATAGTTGTTTTATTCAGATGTATCTTAATTAGTCTTCGGTACAGTGTGTGCAGCGTACATGAGTGTTGCGTGAGGTGTGTGTTGAGGAGGAGGGGGGAGTCACCTCAGAGACACTGTTGTCTTCAGGTAGTGAATGTGTGTTCACAGCTTGATTAAGCGAGATGCAGTGATTCGTTGTGAGTTATTGTATTGTATTTCCCCTGAACTATCATAGTTCTTAGCCTTAGGGTCTTCCTTTAGCCGACAGTGTACCCTCGTCTTCCTCCCTCTCTCCTCTTTTCTTCTATGTTCATACTCTCCTCAAACACACACACTGACACAGCCACACGTCTCCTCCTGCTTCCTCTCTTCTCTTTTCCTCCCTCGCCTCTCTTCCCTGCAGTGTCTCCCCAGCACTAGCTTGTTAGCTTTGCACACCGTGTCTAGTTAAACTCCAGCAGCCCTGTGTTAGCGTTGATGCTATAGAGATGTTAACATGGCACAATACCAACACTCCTAAGGATATACACAGTCCTGCAGGAAGAATCCATCTAGCTGCAAATACACACCCTGGCTCCAATGCTAATGATTTATTAAAAAACCCAACTACCGGTTCAACAGCTACACAATGCAGAACTTTATCCAAATTGATCATCAACTCTGTACTATTGAGCATGGATCCCAGTACTCAGGAAGTCCTAGCTGTACTGTATGTATGCTTGCGCGTGTGCACATACCTGCACCGAAACATCTTTCACCTTGGCATATAGTGCATCCATATCATTGTGTGTTTATGTGTGTGTGTGTGTGTGTGTGTGTGTGTGTGTGTGTGTGTGTGTGTGTGTGTGTGTGTGTGTGTGTGTGTGTGTGTGTGTGTGTGTGTGTGTGTGTGTGTGTGTGTGTCTCCTATCCCTCTTCATAGAAATGTATTTTCTAGTCTCTGTACATCCATATCCAAGCTGCAGCCGTCCATCCCCTCTTTCTGACACTGTTTATTCCCCTCTCTGAGAACCAGCACAGGGCACACACACACGCACACACACACTCACACACACGCACATCCTTCTCCTGTTTGTTATCTTGATAAATAACCAGGCTGCAGGGAAACTGCTGAATTCTATCTTTCTCCCTCTATTTCCTGACATCCATTTTAAGTTCTGCAAGGGAACTAACTAACACACAGAGATAAATAACGAAAGGCCAGTGCTGAACACACTCTGCTGTTCACACACACACACACACACACACACACACACACACACACACACACACAGACACAGACACACACACACACACACACACACACACACACACACACACACACACACACACACACACACACACCACACACACACACACACACACACACACACACACACACACACACACACACACACACACACACACGTTCCTCCTCCATGGATCTGCCCTCATCACCTTTCTGCCCTCATCACCTAATGGCTCTGATAATCAGATGCATGTCCCGCAGTGTGCACATGGCTGGGTTTTCTGATATGATCACATACTATATATCGCTTGGTTCCTTTTTGTATTGACCCATCTCTCTCTCTCTCTCTCTCTCTCTCTCTCTCTCTCTCTCACGCACACACACACGCACACACACCCTCTGCGTGGTATATAAAACAGAAGTCTTCCTATCCGGTACGACACCCCATGTATTATTTTAACAATGTGTGGTGCATGAAAAGGTCACTCCCTGAGAACTAACTCCATGTAAATGTAACAACATGATGTATGGACTAGACACTGCAGACTCTTCTGTCACAGTCTCTGTGTTTTACAGTGTGGTATAAAGAGGGACTCATATACCCACTAGAGTTGGTGCATCATGACTATGTGTTTAGGATACAGTAGGACTTTGGCAGTAGGGTTTATACAGTGTTTGAATGAAATGAGTAAGTGTTGTGTGTGTTTGTCCTGGATGTGTGTGTTGGTTACCCTCTTAAGCAGGGTTTTAGTTTTCCTGCTTTATTTATCACATGCTATCATGGCATGATCATGTGATCACATGAACCACTGCCAGCAATTAAGTACTATAAATCACTCATTCACAGGAAGAGAGAACAGAGAGAGAGAGAGGGATGGAGAGAGAAATGGGTGGTTAAGAGAATTTAATGTGTTCTTGATAACTGAATTATAGAGAGAAAGAGACAGAGAGAGACAGAGAGAGAGAGAATTCGACATACCAATTAGGATCTGCCTACAAATACTTCAATCAGTTATAGAACCCATTGTCCTTTATGGTTCTGAGGTCTGAGGTCCGTTCACCAACCAAGAATTCCCAAAATGGGACAATCACCAAATTGAGAGTCTGCATGCAGATTTCTGCAGAAATATACTCTGTGTACAACGTAAAACACCAAATAATGTATACAGAGCAGAATTAGGCCGATACCCGCTAATGATCGAAATCCAGAAAAGAGATGGTCAATTCTACAACCACCTAAAAGGAAGCGATTCCCAAACCTTCCATAACAAAGCCATCACCCCTACAGAGAGATGAACCTGGAAAAGAGTCCCCTAAGCAAGCTGTTCCTGGGGCTCTGTTTACAAACACAAACAGAGCCCCAGGACAGCAACACAATAAGACCCAACCAAATCATCAGAAAACAAACAGATAATTACTTGACACATTGGAATGAATTAACAAAAAAACAGAGCAAACTAGAATGCTATTTGGCCCTAAACAGAGAGTACACAGCAGCAGAATACCTGACCACTGTGACTGACCCAAACTTAAGGAAAGCTTTGACTATGTACAGATTCAGTGAGCATAGCCTTGCTATTGAGAAAGGCCGCCGTAGGCAGACATGGCTCTCAAGAGAAGACAGG
Organism: Salmo salar; assembly: GCF_965601325.2. Classification (NCBI taxonomy): domain Eukaryota; kingdom Metazoa; phylum Chordata; class Actinopteri; order Salmoniformes; family Salmonidae; genus Salmo; species Salmo salar. Next base: position 97,790,992 of record NC_138300.1, read on the forward strand.
CTATGTGCACACTGCCCACACAATTAGCTGAAAACTGACCTGCACTTCCTAACCTCCTGCCAAATGTATGACCATATTAGAGACACATATTTTCCTCAGATTACACAGACCCAGAAAGAATTCAAAAAACAAATCAAATTTTGATAAACTCCCATATCTATTGGGTGAAATACCACAGTGTGCAATCACAGCAGCAACATGTGTGACCTGTTGCCACAAGAAAAGGGTGAAGAACAAACACCATTGTAAATACAACCCATATTTATGTTTCCTTTTGTACTTTAACTATTTGCACATCGTTACAACACTGTATATAGACATAATATGACATTTGTAATGTCTTTATTTTTTTTAAACTTTTGTGAGTGTAATGTTTACTGTTCATTTTTGTTTATTGCACTTTTGTTTATTATCTATTTTACTTGCTTTGGCAATGTAAACATAAGTTTCCCATGTCAATAAAGTCCCTCAAATTGAAATTGTAATTGAATTGAGAGAGAGAGAGAGAGAGAGAGAGAGAGAGAGAGAGAGTGTGGTGTATCTGGGTGGATAGTTAGAGTGAGCCAGCCGCAGAGGCTATATATCAGTTGTGTGGTCTACATCGACTCTCTTTCTCTCTCTCGCTCTCTCGCTCTCTCGCTCTGTCTGTCTGTCTGTCTGTCTGTCTGTCTGTCTGTCTGTCTGTCTGTCTGTCTGTCTGTCTGTCTGTCTGTCTGTCTGTCTGTCTGTCTGTCTGTCTGTCTGTCTGTCTGTCTGTCTGTCTGTCTGTCTGTCTGTCTGTCTGTCTGTCTGTCTGTCTCTCTCTCTCTCTCTCTCTCTCTCTCTCTCGCTCTCTCTCTCTGCTAGATTGACTTATCACTGACGCTTCTCCCTCTCCCCTCCTCAGCACATGCTAGCTAGAAGGATTTCTCACAGGACACAGTAGAGAAGAAGACCTACAGACTGAATAATGGCTCTTAACTGATGGCTCTCTTTTCTTCTGCTAGCATGCAATATTTTACAGCTATTGTACATTACTGTACGCTACTGTGTCTTTCTAAATAGCCTCTGGAATTTTTAGTATTTGTGATTGCATTTGTAGACCGTGAGTACATTTACATGCACACTAATATTTTGATATTAAACTGATTATGGCAGTAGGCCAAGTAAATCAAATCAAATCAAATTGTATTTGTCACATGCGCCGAATACAACAGGTGAAGACCTTACCGTGAAATGCTTACTTACAAGCCCTTAACCAACAATGCAGTTCAAGAAATAGAGTTAAGAAAATATTTACTAAATAAACGAAAGTAAAAAAAATCGAATCAATCAAACAAAAAGTAACACGAGAAATGTACGTAACAATAACGAGTCTATATAAAGGGGGTGCCTGTACCATGTCAATGTGCAGGGGTTCAGGTTAGTTGAGATCATTTGTAAATTGACTATGCATAGATAATAGACAGTGAGTAGCAGCAGTGTAAAAACAAAAGGGCTTTTGGTCCTAGACTTGACGCTCTGGTACCGCTGCCGTGCGGTAGCAGAGAGAACAGTCTATGACTTGGGTGACTGGAGTCTTTGACAATTTTTAGGGCCTTCCTCTGACACCACCTAGACTATAGATCTTGGATATCAGGAGGCTTGGCCCCGGTGATGTACTCGGCCGTACGCACTACCCTCTGTAGCGTCTTACGGTCAGATGCCGAGCAGTTGCCATACCAGGCATTGATGCAACTGGTCACGATGCTCTCAATGGTGCAGCTGTAGAACTTTTTTAGGATCTGGGGACCCATGCCAAATCTTTTCAGTCTCCTGAGGGGGACAAGGTGTTGTCGTGCCCTCACCACAACTGTCTTTGTGTTTGGACTATGATAGTTTGTTGGTGATATGGACACCAAGGAACTTGAAACACTCGACCCGCTCCACTTCAGTCCTGCCAATGTTAATTGGGGCCTGTTTGGCCCTCCTTTTCCTATAGTCCACGATCAGCTCCTTTGTTTTGCTCACATTGAGAGAGAGGTTGTTGTCCTGGCAGTGTGGTGCCAGGACAACAATCAGAGGGAGGTGTTTAGTACCAGGGTCCTTATCTTAGTGATTAGCTTTGTGGGCACTGTGTATTTGAACGCTGAGCTGTAGTCAATGATTAGCATTCTCACAGAGGTGTTCCTTTTGTCCAGTTGGGAAAGGGCAGTGTGATTGAGATTGCACCATCTGTGGATCTGTTGGGGGGTAAGCGAATTGGGGTGGGTCTAGGGTTTCTGGCGTGATGGTGCTGATGTGAGCCATGACTAGCCTTTCAAAGCACTTCATGGCTACCACTGTGAGTGCTACGGTAATCATTTAGGAAGGTTACCTTTGATTTCTTGGGCACAGGTACTATGGTGGTCTATTTGAAACATGTATGTATTCCAGACTCGGCCAGGGAGAGTTTGAAAATGTCAGTGAAGACACTTGCCAGTTGGTCCACCCATGCTTTGAGTACACATGCTGGTAATCTGTCTGGCCCCGCGGCTTTGTGAATGTTGACCTGTTTGAAGGTCTTGCTCACATCGGCTACGGAGAGTGTGATCACACAGTCGTCCGGGAACAGCTGGTGCTCACATGCACGCTTCAGTGTTGCTTGCCTGGAAGCAAGCATAAAAGGCTCGTCTGGTAGGCTCGCATCCCTGGGCAGCTCGCGGCTGGGTTTACCTTTGTAGTCCGACATAGTTTTCAAGCCCTGCCACATCCGAGGATGGAAGATTCAATCTTAGTCCTGTATTGACGTTTTTCGTCTGAGGGCATAGCGGGATTTCTTATAAGCGTCCGGATTAGTGTCCCGCTCCTTGAAACAGCAGCTCTAGCCTTTAGCTCGATGCGGATGTTGCCGGTAATCCATGGCTTCTGGTTGGGAAATGTACGTACGGTCACTGTGGGGACGAAGTCGTTGATGCACTTATTGATAAAGCCGGTGACTGAAGTGGATGAATCCCGGAACATATTTCAGTCTGTGCTAGCAAAACAGTCCTGTAGCGTAGCATCCACGTCATCTGACCACTTCCGTATTAAGCGAGTCACTTGTACTTCCTGCTTTAGTTTTTGCTTGTAAGCAGGAATCAGGAGGATAGAATTATGGTCAGATTTGCCAGATGGAGGCTGAGGGGGAGCTTTGTATGCGTCTCTGTGTGTGGAGTAAAGGTGGTCTAGAGTTTTTTTTCCTCTGGTTGCACATGTGACATTCTGGTAGAAATGAGGTAAAATGGATTTAAGTTTGCCTGCATTAAAGTCCCCGGCCACTAGGAGCGCCTCTATGAGCGAGCAATAACCAGCAGTTATTGACAAATAGACACACACCCCCGACCCTCGTCTTACCAGACGTAGCTGCTCTGTGCTGCCGAAACACGGAGAAGTCAGCCAGCTCTATATTATCCGTGTCATCATTCAGCCAAGTCTCGGTGGAACATAAGATATTACAGTTTTTAATGTCCCGTTGGTAGGATAGTCTTAATCGTAGATCGTCCAGTTTGTTTTCCAATGATTGCACGTTGGCCAATTATGCAATAGTCAAACCTTACTCTGTTTATCGTAATTGGCGTAAGGTCAAAATTGAAGTAAGCTTACGCCAATTAAAACACCTGATTTTCTGAGCAATCTTTAGAATTATTAGGACAGCCTAATCAGAGGTCCAACTGTGTATTTGATCTGCGCACGTGCCAGTACCAGCCGAACAAGCCTCCCTCTTTAGCGCCAGTGAAGTGAGTTCAGAACAACTGAAAGTATGCATCTTAGAAATAGTTTTCACATACAAACTGCATATGTCCCAACTCAGAATCATATAGGTGTCACAAAAATATCATGGCGCTGTGGTAGAATGTTTCTTTTGATTGGCGATTTTCTGCATTTGTCGAAGTCCAATCAGGTAGCCTGATTTCAGATGTGTCCATGTAAACAGGGTTATTAGGAAAGCATGTACACGTTTAAATCAAACTATTATATGAATCTGGCTATTCACAATAATTGTATTATTGTGTGCATGTACAGTAACCGTACTCAGTGAATTGATGTCATAAAGCTACTGTTCATTGCCAGCAGGCTGGCTGGCTGAACCAAGGCTGACCACTGCATTGCCTGTATCAGTTACCTCAGACCTGGCGTATCAGCAGGGCCAAGCAGGCAGAAAATATACAGAGAATCAGGCCACTGGTTTTTAAATGAGTGCAAACATTTTCATGACAGGAAAAAGGACAGGTTCTGGTGATGGAGAGGGGGAGGAGAGGAGGGGAGGGGAGGAGAAAAGAGAGGAATGGAAAGGAGGGGGAAGGGAGGAGAGGAGGGGAGGGGAGGAGAAAAGAGAGGAATGGAAAGGAGGGGGAAGGGAGGAGAGGAGGGAACACACTCCTAATAGACCACAGCAAATCCTTTAATGCGTGCTCCGATTGAGCACATACACACACACCCTCACACAGTGTTTAACAGGCAGGTATTCCATGGAGAAGAGAGGGTTTTAATGATTGGGGAAGTGATTCCCAGCAGCTCTGCACTCTGGTTTCCCAGTCCTCCCCTCTGTCGATGTCTCTGATAATGATGTCAATGAGAACGGATGCAGGGAGGGATGGATGGAGGGAGGGCAGGAGGAGATGATTAGAAACACACTGCTAATCGCTAGGCCACAGAGGAATCTCTACATCAGAGAGAGAGAGATTCTGTGTGTGTTCTAAAGCACTAAAACGCTGAGTACTGGGTTTGCTACTTTAACTGCTCCTGTTGTCACAGACACTTAGGGGTTAACTCTCCCTTTCCCTGTCTGCTTCACTCTCTCTGTTCTGTTAGTGGACATTTTAGAAGTGTGCTCAAATCTTACATAAACAGGGCACTGTGCCCTTCTCACTTTTTCTCCCCCTGTCTCTCTCCTTTCTCCCCTTCTCCCTTCCACTTTCCCTGGTCCTGTGCTTGCTCTACTGCTCTGGGTCAAGGTTGACACACATACAGCACAGAGAGAGAGGAGGCATGAGGGAGGTGGAGCGAGTGAGAGAGAGGTGTGTGGGCATTCACTTTTGGCACACTGTGTGAACATACTGTACAGCAGGGTTCCCCAACTGGTGGCCCGTGTGTCGAATTTGGACCGCAGGTTAATTTATTTGGCCCCTCCCAAGTTTTCAGATAAAACAATTTTGTATTATTCTTTTTTAATTGTTGAATATTCAAGACTGTAAAAACACCAGTAAATCAGCTACAAGGGATTTTAATTTTGGGAATCTGTTCCAAAGTATTCCCACGCATAATAGAGAGAGATATGTGATCATATACCATTTTATTTATTCAGGTAAGTTGACTGAGAACACATTCTTATTTACAGCTACGACCTGGGGAATAGTTACAGGTAAGAGGAGGAAGGATGAATGAGCCAATTGGAAATGGGGATGATTAGGTGGCCATGATGGTATGGGGGCCAAATTGGAAATTTAGCCAGGATACCAGGGTTAACAACCCTACTCTTACAATAAGTGCCATGGGATCTTTTGTGACCACAGAGAGTCAGGACACCTGTTTAACATCCCATCCGAAACACAGCACCCTATACAGGGCAATGTCCCAATCACTGTTCTGGGGCATTGGGATCTTTTTTTTTACCAGATGAAAGATTGCCTCCTACTGGCCCTCCAACACCACTTCCAGCAGCATCTGGTCTCCCATCCAGGGACTGACTAGGACCAACCCTGCTTAGCTTCAGAGGCAAGCCAGCAGTGGGATGCAGGGTGTACAAATGTAAGCAAGTTTTGAAATGTTTATGTTTTAGTCAAATATTATATCTGTTTGGGCCTCTTACAGTCAATTTACAGTGTACAGATTATTTGTAATTATGTTACGGCCCCGTGACCATCCACTCAAGAAAAATCTAGTTTATCTAGTTTATCTTTATTTAACTAGGCAAGTCCGTTAAGAACAACATTTTATTTACAATGATGGCCTACCCGAGCCAAACCCTAACAACGCTGGGCCAATTGTACACCGCCCTATGGGACTCCCAATCACAGCTGATTGTAATACAGCCTGGAATCAAACCAGGTTCTGTAGTGACGCCTCTAGCACAGAGATGCAGTGCCTTAGACCGCTGTGCCACTCGGGAGCGCCAATCAAGTTGATGATCCCTGCTGTACTGGCTATACAAACAAATCCTGGAGAGGGATCTCTCTTTATCTTTATCTGCCTGCCTGCCTCTCAATCTCTCTCTAAAAGTACAAACATGCACAGGTATATTTTAGAAAAGAAATGTTAGACACTTCCAGCAGGAGTAAATCCTACCTGCTCACAACAACACTTTATTTACGCTGAAAAGCTACAAATCAGAGAAAAAAAACAGTTTTATTTGTTTACATTGATTTACATTATTTTCTGTCTTTCACATTTGCTTGTACTGTATCTGTTCTAGTGTTCCATGAGTTCCATTCCCCCAGTACTCTCCAGTGATTGGCTGTTAGATTTAGGTGCGCTGACCTGCTGTCAGGGTTAGACTGGCTGGACAAATCAGAATCTTGACAGGAGACAGACAGGAGAACACCTGCGAGACAACTCACCCCCTATCCCACCTGTCTCACCCCATACCTCACCTTCTATCTCACCTCTCTCACCCCATACCTCACCTTCTATCTCACCTGTCTCACCCCATACCTCACCCCCTATCCCACCTGTCTCACCCCATACCTCACTTTCTATCTCACCTGTCTCACCCCATACCTCACCTTCTATCCCACCTGTCTCACCCCACACCTCACCTTCTATCTCACCTGTCTCACCCCATAACTCACCCCTATCCCACCTGTCTCACCCCATACCTCACCTTCTATCTCACCTGTCTCACCCCATACCTCACCCCCTATCCCACCTGTCTCACCCCATACCTCACCTTCTATCTCACCTGTCTCACCCCATACCTCACCCCCTATCCCACCTGTCTCACCCCATACCTCACCTTCTATCTCACCACACACCTCAACCCCTATCCCACCTGTCTCACCACATACCTCACCCACTATCCCACCTGTCTCACCTGTCTCACCCCATACCTCACCTTCTACATCAACTATCTCACACCATACCTCACCCCCTATCCCACCTGTCTCACCCCATACCTTACATTCTATCTCACCTGTCTCATCCCATACCTCACCTTCTATCTCACCTGTCTCACCCCATACCTCACCTTCTATCTCACTTGTCTCACCCCATACCTCACCTTCTATCTCACCTGTAATCCGCTCCTTATAGGGCCACACAGCTAGTCAGAGGTGAGGTGTGTGTGTTACGTCTGAAGCTGAGGGAGTTTGTAGAGGAGGTTTAGTTTGCAGTATCGCAGAAAGATTGACTGACTGTGTAAAAACAAGCATATTTTATTTGTGCGATTTGTGTGTGCGCACGCACGCGCGCACACACACACACACACACACCCACCACACACACACACACACACACACACACACACACACAGAAGAGCAGAGCGTGAAAGGTCAAGTCCACATTTCTACAATCCTAGAGAGGTCACAGAGGTCATGGAGAGGTCACCATGGGGTCAGAGGAGAGGTCATAGATAAGGCTGATCAGAACCAAAAGAGAAAGATGTCACCGTTTTAGTCTACGTTTCATTCATATCCTCTTGATGTTTTTCATGTAAACCTTAGTCTAAGCATGTATTATTGGCAGTGAGGGCATTTCAATTTTATTGCATGTCAGCAGAGTTGAAGTTTGCAAAAATAAATTGAAATGTTATTCTGATGATAGTTTCAGCATCAACATATGCAATCTGTAGAGGCTGTCCAAATAAAGCATGTTTTTTATATTTTTTATCTCGCCTCTCACATTGGGTTTTATGTAAATAGATAAGATGGTGTTTTATTCCCAATCAGAGGAATCTCCTGTCGCATCCCAGTCTCTACATAATAACCCCCAGAATCCCCCCCCCCACACACACACACACACCGCATACACTGCATATTGCAGACACTGCACATTTCCTCTCTCAGGGGGGAAAGGCTTTGATCAATGAAAATAAATACTTTTCTTCACATAATGAGCCGAACAGGGAGAGGGAGGAGGGTAGGGAAAGGGGTAAGGGGTAAAGAGAGGGGGATAGGGTAAAATACAGTAAGGAAGAGGGGTAAAAGCACGTATGTCCTACCAACGGGACATTAAAAATGGTAGTATCTTCTGTTTCTCCGAGTCGTGGCTGAACGACGACATTATGAACATACAGCTGGCGGGTTATACACTCTATCGGCAGGACAGAACAGCAGCCTCTGGTAAGACACGGGGCGATGGCCTATGCAAATATGTGAACAACAGCTGGTGCACAATATCTAGGGAAGTCTTGAGGTTTTGCTCGCTTGAGGTAGAGTATCTCATGATAAGCTGTAGACCACACTATCTACTAAGAAAGTTTTCATCTGTATTTTTCGTAGCTGTCTACATACTACCACAGAACGATGCTGGCACTTAAACCACGCTCAATATGCTGTATACCGCCATAAGCAAACAGGAAAATGCTCATCCAGAGAAGGCGCTTCTAGTGGCCAGGGACATTAATGCAGGGAAACTAAATCAGTTTTACCTCGTTTCTATCAGCATGTTAAATGTGCAACCAGAGGAAAATAAATTCTAGACCACCTTTACTCTACACACAGAGAATCATACAAAGCTCTCCCTCGCCCTCCATTTGGCAAATCTGACCATAATTCTATCCTCCTGATTCCTGCTTACAAGCAAAATTTAAAGTAGGAAGCACCAAGAAGACTCGGTCTATAAATAAGTGGTCAAATGAAGCAGATGCTAAGCTACATGACTGTTTTACTAGCACAGACTGGAATATGTTCTGGGATTCATCTGATGGCATTGAGGAGTACATCACGTCAGTCACCGGCTTTATCAATAAGTGTATCGAGGACGTTGTCCCAATAGTGACTGTACGTACATACAGTGACTTGCAAAAGTATTCAGCGTTTTTACTATTTTGTTGCATTACAACCTGTAATTTAAATAGATTTTTATTTGGATTTTAGGTAATGGACATACACAAAATAGTCCAAATTGGTGAAGTGAAATGAAAAAACGAACTTGTTTAAAAGAAAATCTAAAAAGTTAAAATCGGAAAAGTGGTGTGTACATATTTATTCCAAAAGGCAGGTGGGAGACTCCCCAAACATATGGAAGAAGGTACTCTGGTCAGATGAGACTAAAATTGAGCTTTTTGGCCGTTAAGGAAAACGCTATGTCTGGCGCAAACCCAACACCTCTCATCACTGTGAGAACACCATCCCCACAGTGAAGCATGGTGGTGGCAGCATCAGAAGCCTTGGATTACAGGCTAAATTCACACTGAGCTAAATAGTAGAGCTGCCGCTTTCAAGGACCGGGACTCTAACCCTGAAGCTTATAAGAAATCCTGCTATGCCCTCCGACGAACCATCAAACAGGCAAAGCGCCAATACAGGACTAAGATTGAATCGTACTACACCAGCTCCGACGCTCGTCAGATGTTGCAGACTACAAAGGGAAGCACAGCCGAGGGCTGCCCAGTGACACGAGCCTACCAGATGAGCTAAATAACTTCTATGCTCACTTCGAGGCAAGCAACACTGAAACATGTATGAGAGCATCAGCTGTTCCGGACGACTGTGTGATCACACTCTCCGCAACCGATGTGAGTAAGACCTTCAAACAGGTCAACATTCACAAGGCCGCAGGGCCAGACGGATTACCAGGCCGTGTACTCCGAGCGTGCGCTGACCAACTGGCAAGTGTCTTCACTGACATTTTCAACCTCTCCCTGTCTGAGTCTGTAATACCAACATGTTTCAAGCAGACCACCATAGTCCCTGTGCCCAAGAACACTAAGGTAACCTGCCTAAATGACTACTGACCCGTAGCACTCACATCTGTAGCCATGAAATGCTTTGAAAGGCTAGTCATGGCTCACATCAACACCATTATCCCAGAAACCCTAGACCCACTCCAATTTGCATACCGCACCAACAGATCCACAGATGATGCAATCTCCATTGCACTCTCCATTGCCCTTTCATGCCTGGATAAAAGGAACACCTCTGTGAGAATGCTATTCATTGACTACAGCTCCACGTTCAACAACATAGTGCCCTCAAAGCTCATCACTAAGCTAAGGACCCTGGGACTAAACACCTCCCTCTGAAACTGGATCCTGGACTTCCTGACGGGCCGCCCCCAGGTGGTAAGGGTAGGTAACAACACATCCGCCTCGCTGATCCTCAACACGGGGTCCCTCAGGGGTGCGTGCTCAGCCCCCTCCTGTACTCCCTGTTTACTCATGATTACACGGCCAGGCACGACTCCAACATCATCATTACGTTTGCTGATGACTGAACAGTTGTAGGCCTGATCACCAACAATGATGAGACAGCCTATAGGGAGGAGTTCAGAGACCTGGCAGTGTGGTGCCAGGTCAACAACCTCTCACTCAATGTGATGATTGTGGACTACAGGAAAAGGAGGACCGAGCACGCCTCCATTCTCATCGACAGGGATATAGTGGAGCAGGTTGAGAGCTTCAAGTTCCTTGGAGTCCACATCACCAACCAACTAACATGGTCCAACCACACCTAGACAATTGTGAAGAGGGCACGACAAACCTATTTCCCCTCAGGAGACTGAAAAGATTTGGCATGGGTCCTTAGGTCCTCAAAAAGTTAATTATCAAAAAGAGATGAAAATACAGTAATTATCGGACATTGGAACAGGGCAGCATTTTATTTGTTTTTAATGTTGTTTTAATGTTTTTTTTTATTTAAAAAAATATACATTTTCAAACAGTACATTTATATTTTCCAACGGGCTATTTATTTGAGTGAGGTTTTTTTCTTGCCTGAGTAGCCTCGTTTCAATGCCCAAAATAAAATGATGTCAAATACAGGTAACCTAGTCAAATAATTAACATCCAAGCCCATTAACCGTTACTCTCTCGTGGGAACCCTTCACTCTTGCGCAGACGTTTAGAAATGAAACATGCCAATTTGAAAAATAAGCCACAGGAGTTTTTTGAGTGAGAATTAAGACGACTTTCGAGTAGTAAGACATGTATGAAAGCAACAGATACCATTAATAAGAAGGGGCTAGAAAAGTCTTATGTGGTGAGCTACCGAGTGGCTAGGACAGGCAAGCCCCATACTATTGTGGAGGACTTAATTCTTCCTGCTGCCGAGGATATGGCTGGGACAATGCTGGGGGAAAAGGCCCAAAAAAGTATATACAGACAATGCCTTCATCAAACAACACTGTTTCACGACGCATCAGTGACATGGCAGGAGATGTTTTGAAACAATTACAGCTTTGCATACAAGCCAGTGAATTATATGTGTTACAGCTGGATGAGTCAACAGATGAAGGGCCTGGCACAGCTCCTGGTATATGTCCATTACGTTTATGGGGGGTCATTTAAGGAAGACATCCTCTTCTGGAAACCAGGACAACATGAGAGGATATTTTTAAAGTACTGGACAGCTTTGTGACATCAAATGGACTTTGGTGGTCAAGATGTGTTGGTTTCTGTACTGATGGCACAAAAGCCATGACAGGGAGACATAGTGGAGTGGTAACATGCGGGCAAGCAGTTGCTCCCGATGCCACTTGGGTACACTGCAGCATCCACCAAGAGGCTCTTGCTGCCAAGGGAATGCCTGACAGCTTGAAAGACGTTTTGGACACTACAGTGAAAATGGTTCACTTTTTTAAAGCAAGGCCCCTGAACTCTCGTGTATTTTCTGCATTATTCAATGATATGGGCAGCGACCATGTAATGCTTTTATAACGTACACAAGTGTGCAGGTTATCAAGCTGCAAAGTATTGGCTTTTTTTTTTATTATTGAGACACAAGCTTAAAGTTTTCTTTACTGACCATGTCTGACCGCTTGCATGTTGACAAGTTCCTCACACGACTGCCCTATCTGGGTGATGTTTTTTCTCGCCTGAATGATCTGAATCTAGGATTATAGGGACTCTCCGCAACTACATTCAATGTGCAGGACAAAATTGAGGCTATGATTAAAAAGTTAGGGCTCTTTTCTGTCTGTATTACAAAGGACAACACACAGGTCTTTCCATCATTGTATGATTTTTTTGTGTGCAAATGACCTCAAGCTTACGGACAATGTCAAATGTGATATAGCGAAGCACCTGAGTGAGCTGGGTGCGCAATTACGCAGGTACTTTCCCGAAACGGACGACACAAACAACTGGATTCATTATCCCTTTCATACCCTGCCTCCAGTCAACTTACCGATATCTGAACAGGAGAGCCTCATCAAAATTGCAACAAGCGGTTCTGTGAAAATTGAATTTAATCAGAAGCCAATGCCAGATTTCTGGATAGGGCTGCGCTCAGAGTTTCTTGCCTTGGCAAATCGCGCTTTTAAGACACTGATGCCCTTTGTAGCCACGTACCTATGTGAGAGTGGATTCTAGCCCCTCACTAGCATGAAAACTAAATACAGGCACAGACTGTGTGTGGAAAATGATTTAAGACTGAGACTCTCTCCAATACAACCCAATATTGCAGAGTTATGTGCATCCTTTCAAGCACACCCTTCTCATTAACCTGTGGTGAGTTATTCACAATTTTTTATGAACAAATAAGGTTTTAAATGTGGCTAAATAAAGATGCCTAAATAAAGAGCAAAATTATTGATTATTATTATATTATTATTGGTGCCCTGGTCCTATAAGAGCTCTTTGTCACTTCCCACGAGCCGGGTTGTGACAAAAACTCACTCATTCTTATATTTAATAAATGTATTGCATAGTGTGTGTGTGGCAGAGAGGCTCATTGGTCAAGATTGGATTTACCAATTGTTTCATGTGCTTTGTTTCACTGTTAGCTGTAGCCACTGTTTTCTCTGTCATTAGTGATGGCAAAAAACAACATTTGCGAGTACGTTGATCCTGGTGCTAGAGGGGGTACAGCTGGAGGTTGAATGTTTGAAGGAGTACGGGACTATAAAAAGTTTGCGAACCACTGATTTAAAGGAAACAGGTTTTCATCCTTCTCTCGCCTTCTGTCCATTTCTCATTCCGCAAGGTCAGAGAAGCTCCTATCTTTTCCATTCTTTCTTTCTCTCTCTCCCTCGCTCTCTCATTCTCTCTTTCTCTCACCTCATCTCTCTCTGTCCCCTTGCTCTTCCAGACTCCATTTAGAAAACACTCCTAAACCTTAGACAGCTCTATAACTATACCTCTCTCCCCCCTTCATCCACAGCTAAATGACTGAACACTTATCTTATCTACTGCCTCCATAGTACAGCCTATCACAGCCAATGTCTCTGGTCCAACCACACACTGTAATGGCAGAGTGATGTCTTCTCATTTAGCTGTTTGACTCCAGTACATCACAGCTCTGATATTTTGTGATGGAAAGCTGACAAAGGACAGGTGTCCATTCATTCTGCTCTGTCATGCTACTTTTCCTCTCCAATCTGTGGCTGGCAAGAGCCTAAATCAGGGGATCTGTCTGTAGTCTGAGGGGGGCTTAAGTCCCCTAAATCAGACCCCCTGCCAGGCACTCAACAGGGGGGTACAGAAGGATGAGAGTAAAGACAGGAGGATGATAGGAGAGAAAGAAGAGCAGGGATGCTAAATCTCTCCACAAGAACTCTATATCACTAGATACGTCCTCCCAGGATAGAGGACAGTGTACTGTACACACGCTCACACACTGTTGATACATGTTACTGTAAGGTGAGCATGCTGTGTGCATCCTCTGTTACAGTAGGTAGTGCAGCGTGGACGTGGCTATTGATTCGAGTTTACAGTATGTAGATGGCTCTGCTTCCCTCTTCCCATGCAGTCCACAGCAGACACACAACGTAAGCCTGTAACTTTCACAGGGATGGAAAGATAAGTTAGCTGCCATATTTCACACTCTTATCCATTTGCTTATTGATTAGCTATATCAGCTGCGTCCCCTAAAGCACCTTGTTTGTTCTATTAGCATATGCCTTGGGTTTCCTTTGTTTGCAATTTCGATGGTGTG
>NC_138300.1:97807500-97817500 GCF_965601325.2 Salmo salar
TGCTGTAATAGTTATCGCCTCGTATCTAGCATACAGAACCAGAGTCAACACACAGCAGGAAATACTGGTATGATGCTTTACCACCAGGAAACCCCATAGACCTGGAACTGAAACTACACATGGAATCACAACTCACTACAGAAACAATAACGATATAAATATAGTCGGGGAAAAAAGAGACAGAGAGGGAGTGGGAGAGAGAGAGATAAGAAAGTCATAGAGAGAGATAGAGGGAGAGAGAGAGTCAGAGAGAGATATAGGGAGAGAAAGAGAGAGATAGTCAGAGAGAGAGAGATTTAGAGAGGGAGTTGGAGGGCGATAGAGAAAGATAGAGGGAGAGCTAGAGAGAGTGAGAGAGCGAGAGAGAGGGAGAGCGAGCGAGAGAGAGGGAGAGAGAGAGAAAGAGAGAGAGAGCAAGAGAGAGAGGAAGAGAGAGAGATGGGTCAATATAAAAAGCAACCAAGCGATATATAGTATGTGATCATATCAGAAAACACAGCCAAGTGCACACTGCACTTACACACTACATCACGTTCACGCACACACACTCATACACAGGCACCGCACACACAGCGCACACACACATGGTGGCTGCAGTGGAGATTTGTTGGTTGTGTTGGTGCAGTGGACTGTAGCAGTGGAGCAGTAACAGTTTGATGGTAGGCTTTATGAGGACATTATATAATGTGTGTGACAGTTTACTCAGTGAGTGTCAGAAGGGGGAGATATGTGATGCTATGGGAACCAGTACTCCTCTGTGGCCCTACTGGACTGACTTACGACTAGCTCTGTGGTTGGCTACTGAAGATAAAAGTAATTGCCTCTGATTGGCTACTGAATTAGCCCTCTGATTGGCTAATGAATTAGCCATCTGATTGGATACTGAAATAGCTATGTTTTTGGCAACTGAATTTTCTGTGTTTGGCTATAGAATTATCTCTCTGATCAAGTAATCGACTAACTCTGTGATTGGATATTGATCTAGCTCTGTGATTGGCTGTTGAAGGAGAGAAGCTGGATGAGAGGCTAAAGCCTCTACTATTACATTACTCCCACTAGAGCAGGGCTATACAGTACTGGAGACTAAAGAGATAGAGGATGATCTCTGGAATGCTGTTTGCTGATAGATGCTGGTTGTGTTTTATCCTAGAATAAAAATGATGGATTGTGGTAATGATTGAGCTGGGCTGTGGCCATGACTGGACTGGCTGGGAGAGAGGAAGTTTCAGTCATTATTCTTTTCTGACCCTCTGGGGATCCCTGTGCTGACCTGGGGTTGTGTGTGTGTGTGTGACAGGCTTAGATCCTCATGTCAGGGACACTGGTGAGAGAGGCAGAATGAAACACGACAACCCTCTGTTCTGCTGCTGTTCTCTCTGTCTGTCACTCACTATCCCAGAGGAGGCTATAGGAAGACACACACACAGACACACAGAGAGAGAGACACAAACACACACACACATACACACACACAGAGAGAGAGAGAGAGAGAGAGAGAGAGAGGAGAGCAGTTGAGTTGTCGACTCTCTTCTGATCCATCACCTCCCACCCCTCTGAAGGTGTACCGAGACACATGTCGCATGAATACAAAAATACACACATGCGCTCAGTTTCTGCAGAAGGCAGAGGAAGAGGCAGGTTGTAATATCAGTAGGCTATCTATTCTCTCCTCTGCTAGTTGATCCCAATCCTCTTTGGAAATAACAGCAGCAACACAAATCTGTGTGGCTGGCAGAGACAGATAGATAGGGCTGGGCTCTGTTTAATACCCTAATGTAAACCGGTAGCAATCAACCCTAACATAGCAGCACTCAGGGAACAATAAACTACACTCTCTATTCTCCCACCAGATAACAGCACTGTCTCTCTCTCTCTCTCTCTCTCTCTCTCTCTGTGTGTGTGTGTGTGTGTGTGTGTGTGTGTGTGTGTGTGTGTGTGTGTGTGTGTGTGTGTGTGTGTGTGTGTGTGTGTGTGTGTGTGTGTGTGTGTGTGTGTGTGTGTGTGTGTGTGTGTGTGTGTGAGAGAGAGAGAGAGGTACTGTACTGTTGTGTCTTTAGCAGATAGAGGACAATGCTGCATCCCAGATTGGTTAGATCCCAAGTGTTTGTTGTTCTACTTTAGAATGTGTCTTAAACCAGAGAGTGATGTAGACCCTGACCTCAGAGACTAACTCTACAGTATGTCTGATACGCTCCTTTATTCATCCCCCACTATCCCTGCTGATATCTCACTCTTATCCCTATGCACCCCTTTGTTTACTTCTTCTCCTCATCCCTCCCTCCCTCCCTCTCCCCTGGTTCAGTGAACAAAGAGCAGAAAAACAGTCAAATAGAGCGAGGCTCAGATTGTCCAATCTAAAAAAACAGCAGTGACACAAATATCACAAATATCCCCACACCAGAGAAAGACCAGGGGAGAGTATTGTATGCATGTGCGAGTTTGTGTTTATGGTGTATGAGTGCATGTAGAGTAGTACTGTATCTACAATACAAAATCTATGTGTATGTGTGTATAGTGTAGCGTGCGTCTTACCTTTATTTCCTGTTGTCAACTTGTCATAATGGCCCTCATTGGTTATAATGGCCCCGTGTTTCCGCCATATAGACCCTGTGTTTCAGCCATATAGATCCTGTGTTTCAGCCATATAGGCCCTGTGTTTCAGCAATTTAGACCCTGTGTTTCAGCCATATAGATCCTGTGTTTCAGCCATATAGATTCTGTGTTTCAGCCATTTAGACCCTGTGTTTCAGCCATATAGATCCTGAGTTTCAGCCATATAGACCCTGTGTTTCAGCCATATAGACTCTGTGTTTCAGCCATATAGACCCTGTGTTTCAGCCATATCGATCCTGTGTTTCAGCCATATAGACCCTGTGTTTCAGCCATATAGATCCTGTGTTTCAGCCATATAGACCCTGTGTTTCAGCCATATAGATCCTGTGTTTCAGCCATATAGACCCTGTGTTTCAGCCATATAGATCCTGTGTTTCAGCCATATAGATCCTGTGTTTCAGCCATATAGACCCTGTGTTCCAGTCATATAGACCATGAAGGCTTCTAGTAGCTCTCTGGCTCTATGTATTATCGGGCTTGCAGGGCTCAGTCGCAGGCATTGAGAGGGTGTGTTTGTCTAGTTTTTTTTAATGATAATATTACCAGGATGGAGAGTTGTGAAGTCATTTGGTTTCCAGATTGGTTTGTAGCTGTACTGGGAATGGTGTTTGCTGTTTTTTATGAAACAGAAGCAGTGTTGCTAGTGTACATTAGGCTTCTGTATTCAGGTGAGATTTGGTATCTGCCTTTGTGACCAGGCAGTATTCAGTATACATTGCCCACTTTTATGGCAAGAGAGAGAGAGATAGAATAGAAATAGTATTATTTCAGAGTCCCAGGCATTCAGAAGCTGTTGTGGTTCCAGAGGTGGTTTTATTGAGCAAAAACCAACTGCCTGATCTCTGGGTTGTTTTCTCACTAATTGATTGCTCTGGCCTAAGGCTCTGAGTACGTTGCACCGTGCCTGAGTGTTTACCGGAATGTTGGGAGGATAAAAACCCCAGTCTAGACTAGAGTCAGAGAGGAAGAGACAGAACAAAACCAACAATGAATGAAAGAGATCGAGACAGATTCTCAATAGAGAGCCCATGGTTCTGTCAGTCTCTGTGTGCTGTGGTACACTGAGCTGCGTTCCCAGACGCTGGATGTTTCAGATTGTGTTCACCAATGTTACAGATCTGTCAGTGGGACAGAGAAAGGCTGATACTGAGGCACCAGGTCACTGTTGTCTGTCTATCTGTCACTCTTCTCAGTCATACTTCTCAACCTCTCATTCAAACTCTCATCTCTTTTATTCAGTGTCTCTCTCTGTCAGGAAAATTGTCAAGGACCATTGAAGAATCTGAGAAAGTTGGAAAAGCAATGTTTTGCTAGAATGTACTGTACCAATCAAAAGTTTGGACACACCTACTCATTCAAGGGTTTTTCTTTATTTGTACTATTTTCTACATTGTAGAATAATAGTGAAGACATCAAAACTATGAAATAACACATATGGAATCATGCAGTAACCAAAAAAAGTGTTAAACAAATCAAAGTATATTTTATATTTGAGATTCTTCAAAGTAGCCACCCTTTGCCTTGATGACAGCTTTGCACACTCTTGGCATTCTCTCAACCAGCTTCACCTGGAATGCTTTTCCAACAGTCTTGAAGGAGTTTCCACATATGCTGAGCACTTGTTGGCTGCTTTTCCAACAAGCTTCATGAGGTAGTCACCTGGAATGCATTTCAATTAACAGGTGTGCCTTGTTAAAAGGACATTTGTGGAATTTATTTCCTTCTTAATGTGTTTGAGCCAATCAGTTGTGTTGTGACAAGTTAGGAATGGTATACAGAAGATATATTTACCCTATTTGGTAAAAGACCAAGTCCATATTTTGGCAAGAACAGCTCAAATAAGCAAAGATAAATTACAGTCCATCATTACTTTAAGACAAGAAGGTCAGTCAATCCAGAACATTTCAAGAACTTTGAAATATTCTTCAAGTCAGTCGCAAAAACCATCAAGCGCTATGATGAAACTGGCTCTCATGAGGACCACCACATGGACATTAGACTGGTGGAAATCTGACCTTTGGTCTGATGAGTCCGAATTTTAGATTTTTGGTTCCAACCGCCGTGTCTTTGTGATGCGCAGAGAAGGTGAACGGATGATCTCCGCATGTGTGGTTCCCACCATGAAGCATGGAGGAGGTGTGATGGTGTGTGGGTGCTTTGCTGGTAACACTGTCCGTAATTTATTTAGAATTCAAGGCGATACGCCATCCCATCTGGTCTGCTCTTAGTGGGACTATCATTTGTTTTTCAACAGGACAATGACCCAACACACCTCCAGGCTGTGTAAGGGCTATTTGGCCAAAAAGGAGAATGATGGAGTGCTGCATCAGATGACCTGGCCTCCACAATCACCCAACCTCAACCCAATTGAGATGGTTTGGGTTGAGTTCATCCGCAGAGGGAAGGAAAAGCAGCCAACAAGTGCTCAGCATATGTTGGAACTCCTTCAAGACTGTTGGGAAAGCATTCCAGGTGAAGCTGGTTGAGAGAATGCCAAGAGTGTGCAAAGCTGTCATCAAGGCAAAGGGTGGCTACTTTGAAGAATCTCAAATAAAAAATACATTTTGATTTGTTTAACACTTTTTTGGTTACTACATGATTCCATATGTGTTATTTTATAGTGTTGATGTCTTCACTATTATTCTACAATGTAGAAAATAGTAAAAATAAAGAAAAACCCTTGAATGAGTAGGTGTGTCCAAACTTTTGACTGGTACTGTATGTGTTCAGTAGTGGAGAAACTGTGTATGCTATATTCTGTAAAGTGTCTCAAATGTTGTCGGTGTGAGGTGTGTGAGAGTGTGTGTGTGTGTATTTGGTTTGTTTTTACTATCCTTGTGGGGACCAGAAGTCCTCACAAGGATAGTAAAACAAGGAAAATTCAGACAAGTGGGTACATTTCGCCCGTCCCCACAAGGAAAAAGGCTATTTTAGGCTTAGGGGTTATGTTTAAGGTTAAGGTTACAATTAGGGTTAGGGTAACAATTAGGGTTAGGGGTTAGGTTTAGGGTTAGGAGTTAGGTTTAGGTTAGGTTTAGGGTTAGGGGTTTGGGGTTAAGGTTAGGGTTAAGGTAAGGGTTAGGTTCAGGGTTCGGTTTATGGTTATGGTTAGGTTTAGGGTTAGGGGTTTGGGGTTAAGGTTAAGGTAAGGGTTAGGTTCTGGGTTCGGTTTATGGTTATGGTTAGGTTTAGTGTTAGGGGTTTGGGGTTAAGGTTAGGGTTAAGGTAAGGGTTAGGTTCTGGGTTCGGTTTATGGTTATGGTTAGGTTTAGTGTTAGGGGTTTGGGGTTAAGGTTAGGGTTAAGGTAAGGGTTAGGTTCAGGGTTCAGTTTATGGTTATGGTTATGGTTATGGTTAGGTTTAGGGGTTTGAATGGAATAAATAGTTTGGTCGCCACGAAGCATCGTGCTGGTCCTCAATTGTAAAAAGGCTATTATAGGCTTAGTGGTTAGGTTTAGGGCTAGGTTTAGGTTCAGGGTTAGTGTTATGGGTTAAGGTTAGGGTTAAGGTTAGGGTAAGGGTTATGTTTAGTATTAGATTTAGCGTTAGGGAAAGTAGGATTTTGAATGGGAATCAATTGTTGGTCACCAAAAAGTCCTCACAAGTATAGTAAGACATAGCTGTGTGTGTGTGTGTGTGAGTGTGTGTGTGTGTGTGTTTGTATGTGTGTGTGGGGGGGTCTATATGTTTGCTGTGTTTGATACCGTTCCATTTATTCAATTCCAGCCATTACAATGAGTCCGTCCTCCTATAGCTTATCCCACTAGCCTCCTCTGGTGCGTTTCTATTGTGCCTGTAGGGTTGATTTTGACACACTACCAAACCATGGTGTTTGGCAGATGATAATCTGCTCACTCTGCAGATTGCAACTCAGATGATCTGTTTCACAATAAACATAGGGATGGTGTGATACTTGTGTGTGTTGCATAGTGCGACAACGACACAGACACACGCACACACATATGCCGTCTCTCACTAGACTAAGGGGGATAGGAACGTGTGATGAGCTTTCAGTGGGAGGCAGAGAAGAACAAGATAACTATTACACTTAAAGCAGCAGAGAGAACAGAAGAGAGTGATTTAATGTTCTTATTCTGGCCAAGAGAGATCAACAGCATAGTTTAGCTCATGATTAAGAGAGGCTTGTTCTGTAAAAGGTGTGTCTTGGAGAATTACGAGACAGAAGCGCGTGAGTGTGCGTGTGTGTGTGTGTGTGTGTTTGTATCTGTGCTGTCAGATGTATTTTTGTTATGTTTCTTAATTAGCTGACAAAGGTTACTAAAGGTCAAGGCGTGTCTCGACCACACTCAGACAGGTCATCACTGCCATACCATTACAGTTATACAAAATATCACTGATGTATTTAAACCACTCATATATAGACACTGAACTGCCATTCAAGTACCTGAACTAATATTAATACTGATGCATTTACGAAATTGCCACAGGGGAGGGGACACATGTCCCCTCCCAATATTCAGAAGAGGTCGATTCGTCCCCCCCAATAATTTATGTAAAATAAAATGAAAATAAAAACAAATGGGATTGGGGGCCTCCTGCAGGTCGGGGGTCGACCTTGGGCACGAAAAATGGTCCAATTCCTCTTTCTCAATTTTCAAACAGAAATGGGGTGTGCCCTTTGGTGGTTCATCAATGTGTCATTCTGGTCATGCGCGCCGTGGCCAACATAGCTAGTTCGTTAACTAAACTTGGCTAGCCAGTAACTCCTCCAGTATGTGTTGAAGTTATTTCACAGGAATCGTTTTTGGATGGAAGCTGTAATGATCTGTAAGAAATGTCACTTCTGTAGCCAAATATCTTATTCATCATTTTTGTTTTTAAGCATTAAATGACCTGATATGATGGTGCATTGATCAGTTATACAGTTTAAAGCCATTCGTTTTGCGTTTTTGCCAAAAGTCGACCTTTATAGTAACTGTCCAGTGTTTCCAGATTTCTATGAAATACCTATAATGAATTACAGTGTGAGTGAAATACTGTAGTTTTCCTTCCATTTATTGTATTAAGTAGGTTAAAAAGCAGATTTTTTGTGTTGCAGTGGTGTGGGCGTATACTGCTCATTAAAAATATTAATGCAAGTAGATCGCTGATTGGACAGCTCATCCTCCTCAGGAGGAAAAAGTTGTTCTTAAAATTACCATCTCTAGTAAACACACACAATATCAAATCAAATCTATGTTTACTTGTCACATGCACAGGATACAGAAGATGTAAAAGGTACAGTGAAATGGTTACTTGCATAGTGGAGTCTTTTGTTTAAACATGTTGCTAGCTGGCTAAACAATGAACCATAATCCCAACTCTTACTACCATGCACCATGCATGAATCTGCAGGTAGCTAAAGCTAACCAACTATGTTCAATGTTAGCTAGCTATCTAACATTAGGCTACAACTAGCAATGCAAATGATTTCCTTAGATATGAATGCTATTACTGCACCGATCATACATATAACGTTAGCTAGCGAGCCAGCAAGCTAAAGTTTGCTAGCTAGCTAACAGTACGCTTTAACTTGCAATGAAAACAACTATCTGACAAAATTAGAAACATCTAATATCTGAAAATGTAGCTAGACTCTTCTCCGTACACATGGATGAACGCTTCTCCCTCTCTGTCATGGATGCCATGGTTGCCATTAGTTTGAAGATGTAATCCGGAGAAAGGTGTTTTATACAACAGCGTGTTCTCTTTTCGACTCTCTCCGCATTTGGCAATCATATCTCTGCTTCCACCGGGCATTCCACTGATTTCAAAACTCGGTCAACTTCTTACATGACAACAACACTGTTGATCGCCTTTTCTTCCCCTCACTGTCATCAGAAGAATCTATAATGTATGGTTCAGTGAACATGTTTTTACCCTAAATCAGGGATTTCCAGATTGTCGGATTCATTTTCAGAGTCAGAGAGAGTCAGCATGGCACAATCGTCCTCCAGAAAGTAGTCCATCACAACTTTTCCCACTGGTCTTTGTCGATAATGCCTGTTAAATTCAGGGCAGCAATGTTGAGAGCAGACGCAACACTTTTTCAGTTCTTCATGGTATCTTAAAAAAAAGCTGCGGAAGAAAGGATTATCTACACATACTGAGCAGCACATGTTCTAGACAGAAGCGTGCTACATGGCAGACCAATCTGAACTGATCTTTTGGCATGTCCAGCCCATCCAATATCTCAGCCAATCATGGCTAGCGGGGAGGTTCCTGTATTTTTCTGTGGCTAAACCAACTAGGTTTGTATTTTAAAACAATTATTCGTATTTACAGATGGCATACAAGATTGTTATTAAGGCACAAGCCTAAAAACGCATTTTGATGAAATAAAATAAAATAAAATAAAAAAGGTTTGAATGCCTCTCCTGTGAAGCAGTGACGTGCAACATAAGCCTAGCTTCGTGAAACAGGTCACAAATGTGTAGAGTAGCAGGAAATTAGCTTTAAAACTGACAAATGTTCTCTCATCTTTATGGCAAAATGTGAAGAATAGCATGAGATGAGCTATAAAACAGCATATCTTTCTCTGTGCCCCATGTCAAAATGTGTTCAAATGCAGGAAGTTAGCAGTTTTCCTAAAACCAATCTGTTTTCCTTAAAAAAAGGTTATCCTTCCACTTATACTGTGTTTTCAAAATACCCCTCAAGGGAGGCATAATACGTCATGTCAAACTGTGTAGAAATGCAGGAAATGTGTTTTAAAATGCTGCCATCCACTGTTTGTCCTCCCAATATTTACACCACCATTTTTCCCTTGAGTTGATGAGAATACTATAATGGATATAGATCTAATTACCACTGCTACCTGTACAACAACTCTGCCAAATACTCCATCTATTACATTTCCAGCATGCCTAATGTGTTTCTGCCTTAGATAGGCTCCAAAATAATATTGATACAACATTAATTTACATCGACCCTCATACCTCCAACTTTAATATTACCTACTTCTTATTCATATCTTTAAACACATGACAAGTACTCTTCTAGTTCTCTCTCCAGCTCAGTATGAACCCCAGATAAGGTGTCAGTGAGTTGGGGTCTGTTGAATGAGATAAGATAAGAGGTGCGAAAGCAGTAGGTAGTCGCCTGTGCATATATAATATATACACACACCAACACACACACTGTTCTGCTGTGCTCTAGTGGTAAAGGTGAGAGTGTTAGACAAGCTGTAATGTTGGAGGTGAGAGACAGACATTAGTAGTGATAGTAGAGCTGAAGGGTTTTATCTGGCTCTGCTGTGTAGGTCTGATACCTCCTGCAGCAGACCTTGTCTAAGTCTCCTTTAGTCCTAAAACACTGGGAGATGTGTAACGTGTTACCATCTGAACTGTCGTCCCCATAGTGACTCTGGACTGGACAGCAGGGACAC